>NW_025421477.1:0-140701 GCF_011764305.1 Mustela putorius furo | reverse complement strand
TCATTCTCATCGAAAAGCATAACAGAAAATAAACCTTTTTTCTCCCCCTTTTATCTCTTCTTGAGAAACTAGGAAAATTGTGATGACGAGTTCATTGCCTGTCACTAGGTGTGAATATCTAACAGATTCCTCAGTTCCTTAAATTCTAGAGCTGCTGAAATAGAAATCAGGTATCTAATTTCAAGACAGCAGGGTGAAAAGAAATTGATTAGGCTTAAACATTGGAAAAGTAGAAATGAGTTCATTGGTAACTATTAACTAACAATAATAGAAAAAGTGTAAAAACTAAAAGATAAAAGTGACAACTACTACGTAAATATTACGGTACCTACACATATAGGATACTGGGGAAATCCGGACACGATCACAAGACGCGCTAAACAGATTTTAACACATAACATCAAATGCTATTATAGGTCAATTAACTGATAAGTAAAAAATAATTGTTTTTAAGAGAACTAAATATTTGGATATTTTACAAGCTGTTGTTATTTTTTAAATTCTTCACTCACAATGACAAACACCATGTTGCCTTATTGCTTTCCTGCATTACGCGTCACCAGGAGAAAAGTCAAGTCATAAATGTTCACTTCAGATACGCAAATAGGCACTTTTAGGCCACTGGCAATTAAATAGGGTTAACGGATGAGGTGACTAAATGCCTGTCACTCGCTAGTCTGAAACAAATCCAAACCAAGTTATCTCCGCTATACTAACAGGGTCAAGTCAGTTTGTATAAGTGTTGTGAAACCAGGTTAGAAAAACACACAACCTTTTATATAACGCAATGGGGTAGATAAATCACGGAATGTTTACATACACTGTTATAAACATTAAATTGTAGACCTCTGTTAGAAAAACAAATGTGAGGTGGGTTAAAAATAAAAATAGTTAGGAGTCACAGATTGGTTCACGAGGCGAGAGTTAAGAAAAAAAAATGGCCAACGGGTAACAAGTGTCGTTACTGTGATTTGGGTCTAGCCCGGTGTTTGATGATTAATTGGTCTTATCCCTCTATACTCATACATTAAAGAACGCACCACCACAGTACTTCAGAATCTGACCTTATTTTTGGAATAGGGTTATATGCTAATAGGGGCTGTATTTATCTGGCGAGATAGCTCTCGATCGTAAATCCGCTTATATCGTCTTAAGTTTGGCCCCATACAACTAAGGCATTCCAAAGGTTAGACACTACGCTGAAAGGCGAAGATAAGGAAAATCGTGGGAAGTGAAGACATAAAAAAATTTCTGCAAAAAAATGCCTCAAAGATATAGAACTGAGTGGATACCGCACCAGACAATCTCCCGATAGAGGAGGACATGGCGAACGGAAGAAATCTTATAACCATTTGCAATGACCATGGATGATGGGAATCTACCAAAATACATTTAAACAAAACAAACCAAACGCAACCAAACCAAACAACTACCATATGATTTCAGGTCACTCCATGGTTGTGGAATTTAAGAAACAAAATGGAGCACACGGCAGCGAAAAAGGGGACAGAGAGGACTGAGGCAGAACAAAGGCACAGGCAGTTCGTTTAAGGATAAGAAACACAACTGATGGTTACCAAAGGGGGATGGGTTAAAATATGTGATGGGGATTAAGAAGCACACTGGTCCCAGGTATGACCTGGGGGTAGTTCTCTGAGAATTGCTGTACACCCGAAAGGAATAGTTACACTGTACATTAACTAACTGGAATTTTAAATTTAGAAATTAAAAAATAGAAAAAAAGGGGACACCTGGGTGGCTCAGTTGGTTTCAATCAATCTGGCCTTCGTTCGCGCTCGGGGTCATGATCCCAGCGTCCCCTGGGAAGTTATGAAGTCCCCACATCGGGGCTCCTTTGCTCATCAGGGACAGGCTGACTTCGGAAAGCCCTCTGCCTGATCTGCCTGCCCTTCTTTCTGCCTGTTGCTCGCTCTCTCTCCCCCAACCTCTTCGGTCTGATAAATTAAATAAATCCTTAAAACGAAAAAAAAAAAAGAGAGAAAAAAGAAAAAAAAACCCCAAGTAGATTAGAATTTGCCTTATATATGCAAATAACAACAAGGCAACAGCAAGAAGGGATTCTCTCTCATAGACCGTCGAAAATGAAATAGAAATTTCTAATTAACTTAAAATGGAGATACATTTGTATCCGATTAGCCGTTTTGTGGCGCTCCAAACCTGAGAGATTGATAAGTTTTCTGCATGCATGGCGGTACTTTGGTTATGGGCATCCTTAAGCAAATTAACACAAGGTCTATTGCCAGTGTCATGGTCTTGCTTTAGAGTTGGGAACGGGGGGGAGGATATGGGGTGGTGCCCTTACTGGGGCATGCAACTAGTCTATACACGCGGTCTAAAGTGTTACCTAATTCATCATCCTGCATCAGTTTAACTTTACTATTGTATTGTGATTATATTTTTACCTTTTTTGTTTACCTTATCTCTAGAAACACTAGGGTATATATAATGTTCTATGACCCCTACAACAAAGTTATCTTCCTTAAAACTTGATTATTAGGATAAAGTAGAGTCTTTAGCATAATATTTACTAGCATGTAACTTTTTCTTTGGGGGAGGGGGGGCTCAAAAATCCTCCTGCATTATCTACTCCTTCAGTTTTATTTTTTTTCCCTAACAAACTTCTGCTAAATTTATCATTTCAAATAACTATTTATACTTACTTATCACTTCATCTCAGCAACTATGTGCTTCTTTAAAAAACACTAATCAGATTATATCACCTCAAAACCTTCCAGTGGGGATGCCTGGGTGGCTCAGTTTGGTTAAGCAGCGTGCCTTCGGCTCGGGTCATGATCCCAGCGTCCTGGGATCGAGTCCCACACATGGGCTCCTTGCTCTGCAGGGAGCCTGCTTCTCCCTCTGACTCTGGCTTCCACTCTTGTCTGCTCTGTGCTCCTCTGCTTCTCTCTGACTGACAAATAACTAAATAAACAAATCTTTTCAAAAAAAAACAAACCTTCCGCAGTGGATTTCTTTAACATTTAGACTATGGATTAAACACATTCAAATTGCCCCGCTACAGAGGACTCTGACATCTTCTGATCACTGTAACTTTCTACCAGTTTCATCATAGTTCCTTTTTTCTTAACCCCAGCAAACCCTCACAGTTTTTCAGTCTCACTGTGCTGATCTCAAGTGCAAGAGAATTTCATTTCTGTGCTTCAGATTTGTGTTGGGGTGCCAGATTGAGCAACAAAAAATACAAACACACCATATTACATTGGGGGGGATTTCAGATAAACAATAGCTCTCTTCATTCTATGAATACATCAAGATACGATTTTTTTTTTTTTTCAATAAGAAGAGCGCTTTCTTACCAGGCTTGAAGTTTGCCCCCACTTCAAATAAAAAAGTATAGTGCCTACCAATGTTCAAATAAGTTTAGCTTGTTTTTTTTTTTTCCCATGAGACAATGATGACATTGTGTGGGGTGTGTTGTGTGTGTGGTGTGGGCAAATTACTATCTCAAAAACGTCATTCACAAAGCAGATATAAGTCAAGCACTGTAGCTGATGATCTCCATATGAATAGACATAAATCCATTATTTTGTGTTTTCCTTGTCTTACAAATTCTTAGAAGATATTGAATTCTGTGATGATCACATTATTTGGTAAGAAAAAGACTAATATCTTGTCTTGGGTTTCTAATCATGATTATCTACATCATGAATTCTGAGGAAAATAATGTTACTGAAAGTTGGAAAATTTATTTTTTCTATAGAAAGCAGTGGTATATGTTTTCTATAAATATATATGTTTTTAAAGTAAATAGAAATATTTGTTAAAAACATATTTTGGGATAAGCATCTCAGTGTAGTGGCTACTTAATCATAAATACATAATTTAAATTACAAAGACGTCCCTTAATTAAATATTTAGGATTTTCTTATTATTTTCAAATATATCCTTCTAAATATTAAAATGTTTCATTAGGTAGTAGATTCAAAGTAATAGTTGCAAGTGTTCAGTTATGCATTTTTTGTTGCAAGATTTAATAAAATTCATTATTAGTGTATTAGTTTCGTGAAACCTGCTCTAACAAAATATCATAAGTTGGCTAGCTTAAAACAGCAGAAATTTATTTTCTCACAATTTTGGAGGCTAAAAACTCCAAAATAAAGGGTATTGGCAAAACCATGTTTTCATTGAAAGCTGCAGAGAAATCCTTCGTGCCTCTTAGTAGATTCTGGACTTTTGATGGCCATTTTTTTGGCATCCCTTGGCTTGCAATTGCATAACTCCAATCTTTGCATCCATTATCACATGGTATTTTCTTTGTGTTTGTGTCATTCTCGGTCTTTGCTTATTTTAAATCCAGGGAGAAATTATTTTTGCCATTTTATCTATCCATGCACAATTGTGTTTATTAATATTTAATCAAGGGTATAAACGTAGTAGGCATATAAATGTCGTGGTTAAAAATGAGAACTCTGAAAGCATAGGTTAAAAGCCAGGTTTCCTTTGACTTCCAGCTCTTCAATGTTGAACAATTTTACTTCCTTGTTTGTACTTTCAGTGTCCTTTTTCTTATAATAAAGTATAATAATAGTATTAAATTTATAAGGCCTTGACAAAGGTCAAAATGAGTTCATCCTTAAAGGGCTTATGAGAGGGCTTAACATAATAGCACAAAATCTTTCCCATAAGTATCAACTACTGTTATTATATAGAGTGTGAAATATACTCAAAAATACAACTGTGAAAGAAAAAATATTAAAAAGGATGCCAGGGACTTCTAGTACTGCCCATGCTAGAGATCACTTCTAGCAGATTAAAACTTCTCACTACTACAAAGGCTTGAAGAGCTATCAATTCAGCCAGTATTTGAGCCCCTCCATGATACTCCTTACAATAGGGAAAAATATGAGGTGAATATTACATTCAACCTGTTTTTATTTTTCCCCCCAAGGGACAATTTCTCATACTAATAATAGAAAACAGAAAGCTATGGGCTTACAGAACTATGACAATAAAAGTCAGAATCCAGGGCTGGAGATGAGGGAACCACAAAGAGTGGACACAGAAATTATCATAAAAATCCTCTTTTTTAAAGATTGGCTTAATCCTCAATTGCACATGATCATGGTGTAAACTTCCAGAATCCCAAAGAGAACAGCAGCTGTATGGCTATAACAGAAATATGAACAGTTCCTTGGGGCTAAAGAGAAAAAGTTCGAGTTCAAAATCTAGTCAAGTTAGAAAAAACTTTGGTCAGTTCTTTTTTTAACTTCAAAGTCCATAAAAGATGGGATTAAATCACATACCCAAGGCATCAGAGCACACACCAGGAGTAAGAACTATACCCCAGGGGTGAGGACAAAACTGAAATAAAGAAGACCCAACAAAGTCAAAACACAACCTTTCAGAAAATTTAATTGATGCAATTATTCCATGCATCTTCCAGAAGGAAATATGACCTGAACAATATGACTTCTCTACTTGACATTTTCCCAAAAATACTGAATATATTATTCTCAAATGTACATGGAACATTGTCAAAAACAGATCATAAGTTGAGCCATAAAACAAGTCCCAATATATTTTTAAAAATTGTAATGACACAGAATATAGTAAATAGGACAAAATTTACCAATAAGAAAAGGAAATTAAATTAAAATACTTGCAGATGATCTAGAGGTGGGAAAATACATTAGAAAATATTTTGAAATGAAAATACTTTGAATGAAATGAAAATGGAGATGCATTATGTCAAATTTTGTGAGGCAGATAAACCAAAGTTTAAATAATAGCCAAATTAATACATTAGAAAAGAAGATAACTTAAAAATCATTAATCTAGTGGCGCCTGGGTGGCTCAATAAGTTAAGGCCTCTGCCTTCGGCTCAGGTTGTGATCCCAGGGTCCTGGGATCAAGCCTCGCATCGGGCTCTCTGCTCAGCTGGGAGCCTGCTTCTCTCCCTCTCTCTCTGCCTGCCTCTCTGCCTACTTGTGATCTCTGTCTGTCAAATGGATAAATGAAATCTTAAAAAAAAAAATTATTAATCTAACCTTCTAACTCCAGAAGTTAGAAAAGTAATGATGGATAACTTCCTGCCCCCAACTGTGAGACAAATTTCTAGAAAACAGAGTAAAAAGACAAAGGGAAAATTTGGGTTAGGAGAAAGGTAAGGGACATGGACACATGATACAGTATGTTCATCATCTGATTCACACAGGAGTTTTAAACAGGTTAATATATAAAATAAATGAAAAATGCTCACATATAGTTGCAACACAACACTGAGAATATTGTTAAGAGACCAACACTTTGACTTCATATACAGGACTGCAAAAAAAGACAGAAAAAATGGAATCTAAGAAACTGACATATATAGAATGTCATAATAAGAAATATCAGGATATTTTAGTATAGTAATTCTGACAAATCAGAGAAAAAATGTCTTAAGATACTTTAAGAAACAATATATATGAATGTGGGAAAGATTAGTGATATAGTGAAAGCATATGCCTCTTAGTGTACAAACTAAAGAATTAAAATCTTTGGAAAGGAGTCCATTTCTAGCAACATCGTTGTTCAGGTATCCACTCTGATCCTCTAACCAAAAATTAAAAAGTACAGAATGAGCTTCCAAAAATATCTCCAAAAACATCAAATTCTTGAAAGGGAAATAACAAGTTAAAATCTCAGTGAAAAAGGAACTCAGGAGCGGATTTTGTTTTGGTGGTATTTACCAAGTCTTATAGAAACTGAACTTTAGTTTTCCTTGCTTTGTCTAAAATGGGAGACAGAGACAAATTCCATGACCACTACAAGGTGGATGACCCTTCTAAATAAGGCAGAAACATCAAAAGGAAACTGAAATATATTTTCTTTAGTTGCTACCCCAAGAGAACTGATATAAAAGTCACCATGGCAGTAAGCAAAGCTGGAGGGTAAAATTAATATCAGAGAAGTTAAAGCAAAGAGCTCATCTCTACCTGCATTTGCTGACCAAATATATGTTATCTAAGTGTTAAAAATATAAATTCTGAATTAAGTATGAAATACTTGACAGGTAATACTCCCTTGTGGCTAACATTGCAAAGGGTAAATCTTTACTGGAAATTATCTTAAAACTAGAACTTTAAAATTCTCTGAAATAATTTCCCCAAGAGAGTAATATATACAAGGCTACAAGGTAGTACATGCCATTATCCACAGGGGTGTAGAAACAGACCTACAAATAGTCAAAAAATAGAATAATTAGACATACAAAGAAACCAAAATCTCTGCTTACTAAGACAAACATATATACACACAATGAAAAATAACTTCTAAAAATATTTGAAGGGAAATTTCTGGTTCTACATCTAAGGAGTTCTGGAAGTTACTTCTGCATAACAAGTAAAAACAAAAAAACAAAAAAAAAAAAAACAAAAAACAAAAAAAAAACAAAAAACAAAAAGCCAAAAAACGAAAAACTAAGCAGTCTGACAAATTAACAACTCTCTTGGATCTGTACAAGAAGTAAGGATGCACAATAGATAGTAGGCTCAAGATTAGAGAGACAGATGAATACAAGGAGTGACAGCTTACTTGAGCAGAGATTTATGGACAGAAACTGCCATAAGAACCAATGTCGGGGTAAGAAAAACTGAAGTGTAATTGGTGAATTTCTGGAGGTTCAATGTGGAAAATTTGGAGAGTTAAAAAGGACATAGGAGGGGCACCTGGGTGGCTCAGTGGGTTGATACCTCTGCCTTCGGCTCAGGTCATGGTCCCAGAGTCCTGGGACCGAGCCCCACGTTGGGCTCTCTGCTCAGCAGGGAGCCTGCTTCCCTTCCTCTCTCTCTGCCTGCCTCTCTGCCTACTTGTGATCTCTGTCTGTCAAATACATAAATAAAATCTTAAAAAAAAAAAAAAAAAGGAAATAGGAACATAGTCATCAGTAGTCTCCACATTTTTGTGTATTTTGCTTTCAGGAGCTTGATGAGGTTCTCACAGTGAATACTGGAGAAAAATTCCCTTGAGCTTTCTACAAGGAAAAGGGAAAGAAACCATTTTGAAATATACTAGGACACTCTGTTCTTGGGCCTGCCCTCAAGAAAAACTATTTAACCAGAGCCTAAGGGGCTGGGGTTCTGTCATTGTAATTGACTTGAAGGAAGGGCAAATCCCAACTCCAGCCAGGTCTAGCCTTCTATGTCAGAGAAGGGAAAGACCCAACTCCAAATTACCCTAATCATACTGTCCCTCTTAAGGTGGGTCTCAGTGGAATGAAACTGAGAAGCACTTGGAAAGTTCACAGTCCAGAGATATAAGCTCACAACAAGGTCTGATCTAATCATAGGATCACAGGAATCCTCCCCTCTCCCCCCACACCTCACCGTCACCTTATTGCCGGTCTATTTTCAGCAGTTCCTTTTGCCTCGTATCTGACTATCAAGAAACATTTACAAGGGCTACTGAAAGGCAAAAAACACAATCTGAAAAGATAGATGTATCAGAACTGGACATAGGAAGGGTGTTAGAATTATCCAACTGGGAATTAAAACAGCTATGACTTATATTCTAAGGGCTCTAACAGATAAAGTAGACAGCAGTCAAGAACAGACGGGAAATGTGAGCAGAAAAGTAGAAAGACGGTCCTAAAAAACAACCATTAAGAAATATTAGAGATCAGGGTGCCTGGGTGGCTCAGATTGTTAAATGTCTGCCTTTGGCTTAGGTCATGATCTCAGGGTCCTGGGCCAAGTCCCACATCAGGCTCCCTGCTCACGGCCTGCTTCTCCCTCTCCCTCTGCCGTTCTCCCTCCTTGTGCTCTCTCACTCTCTGTCAAATAAATAAATAAAAATCTTTTAAAAAAGAAATATTAGAGATCAGAAACATTGTAATATTGAAGTAAAATTCTTTGATAGGCTTATTAGTAAACTGGACAAAACTGAGGGAAGAATCCATGAGCTTGAAATATCAAATAAAACCAAATATCAAATGAAACTAAAAAACAAAGATAAAAAATATATAATGGAAAAAACAGCACATCCAAGAAGTGTGGGCAACTACAAAAGTTATAAAATACATGTAGTGAGAATACCAAGAAAAGAAACAAAGAATGATACACAGGAAATACTTAGAACAATAATAACTACCCCTCCCAATTAATGTCAGACAACAAATCACAGTTCTAATGAGCTCACAGAATTCCAAGCAGGAAAAGTTCAAAAACGAAAGACAAGACAAAAACAAAAATAAGAGTCTATACGTGGGGCTATAATCTCAAACTACAGAATATCAAAGAAAAAGAAAAAATACTGAAAGAAGCAGAGTCCAGAAATACCTTAGCTATAGAGGAACAAACATAATGATCACACAAGCTTCTCAGGATCATGCAAGAAAGAAGAAAGTGAAATGAAATATTTAATGTATTGAGAGGAAAAAATCCCCCACAAACCTAGAGTTGTGTACCCTAAGAAATTATTCTTCAAAAACAAAGGAGAAACAAAGATTTTTTTCAGACAAACAAACTGAGCAAATTTGTTGCCAGTAGACCTCCTTTACAAGAAACACAAGAAGTTCTTTAGAGAAAGGAAAGTACAGATGCCATGGACATCAATAAATAAATAAATAAATAGATAGATAAATAGATAGATATTATGAACAGTTCTATACCTGTAAGTTTGATTATCTAGCTGAAATGGACCAATTACTTCTTTTTATTTTTTTATTTATTTGTATTTTTTTTTAAGATTTTATTTTATTTATTTGACAGAAAGAGATCACAAGTAGACAGAGGCAGGCAGAGGCTGGGGGTGCGGGGAATTACGCTCCCCGCTGAGCAGAGAGCCTGATGCTGGGCTCGATCCTAGGACCTTGGGATCATGACCTGAGCTGAAGGCAGAGGCTTTAACCCACTGAGATACCCAGGCACCCCTTATTTTTTATTTTTGTTTTTTATTTAAATTCCAGCCAGTAAACATACAGTGTACTATTAGTTTCAGGTGCAGGATTTAGTAATTCATCAATTATATACAACACCCAGTGCTCACCACTACTAGGCCCCTCCAATACTCATCATCCATTTAACCCATCCCTCCACCTACCTTTCCTCCAGTAACAGTTTCTTCTCTGTAGTTTGGAGTCCATTTCCTGCTTTCTCTCAATCTCTCTTTCTCTCCCTCTCTTTCATATGTTGATGTTTTGTTTCTTAAGTTCAGATATGAGTGAAGTCATATGGTATTTGCATTTCTCTGACTTATTTCCCTTAGCATAATACTTTCTAGCTCCATCCACATTGTTGAAAATGGCAAGGTTTCATTCTTTTTTAAAACAACAGGTGTTGGCAAGGATGTGGAGAAAGGGCACCTTCTTACACTGTGGGTGAGAAAGCAAACTGAAAGATCTACTTGAAAACAGAATGGTAGTTCCTCAAAAAAATGAAAATAGAACTACCTATGACCCAACAATTGCACTACTAGGCATTTATCCAAAGAATCCAAAAATACTAATTCAAAGGGACAACTGCACCCTGATGTCTATAGCAGCATTACCCCTAATAACCAAATTATAGAAACAGCCCAACTGTCCATCAACTGATAAACAGATAAAGATGGATATGTGTGTGTGTGTATAGATAGATGGATGTATATCTATCTATTGTCTTACTGTTTCATCTTCATGTATATCTATCTATGCACACACACACACATACACACACCACCCAGCAAATTAAAATAATGAATGATAAATTCAAGAACATATATGGATTTCAAATAAATAATACTAAATGAAGACAGATTGAAAAGGCTATGTAGTTATGATTTCATTTACTAGATATTCTAGAAAAGGTAAATTTATGGAGTCATAAAATAGATCTATGATGGGGCTGTGGAAGAGAGAGCTGACTAAAATATTGCATGGGGACATTTTTTCTGGTGATGGAACTCTTCTATATCTTGATTGTGATGGTGCTCTCATGATTGTATAGATGTCAAAATCCTCAGAAATGTAAACTGAAAAAGGCAACTGTTACTAAATGTAAACTACTTTAACTTATAAAAATGAAGATACCAGTTTCTTCTTGCTATAACCTGAGTGTTCATATATAGTTATAATTCTGTATAAAAAATATCTGAAATCTTGGACTATTTCATTTACATAATATTTGCATTAATTTTAAAAGACTGTGAAAAGAAACACTGTCTTATATAAAGCACTATAAAATAAGGCACGAATTCGTGTCACTGATTATGGAGAACAAGTCACTTGTTAAACACTAATCTTTGGTCTACAGTAGATCCTTGTTATTCATAGATCTACCTGCTTGCTAAAATTTGTTACCTGGAAACACACACTCATGAGGTTTTGTGGTCATTGTAGACATGCGTGGGGTGGCAAAATATTTGAGTCATGCAAGGCACATCTTTCCAGCTGAAGTCAAAGAAGGCAACATTGTCTTACTGTTTCATCTTCATGTTGCAAAGAAGTGTCTTATTTGCCATTTATTTAGTGCCACATTTTTCACACTTGTGGGTTTTTTTTCTTTTTTTTTTTATCATTACTTTCTATGTTTAAAATGGACACTAAATGTAATGTGGAAGTGTTATCTGGTGTTCTGAAGAGGAATAAGGCTATTATGTACCTTAAGGAGAAAATGAGGTAAGTTATGTAAGTTTCCTTCAGGCCTGAGGTATAGCGTTGTTGACTATGAGTTCAACGTCAATGAGTCATCAACACTGTCCATCCAGAAAAAGGAGAAGGAAATGTGCTGATCTGCATGTGAGGCTGCTCTGGAAGGTGCTGACGTAGCATCTATAGAGTCTGATAAAGCCAGGAAGAGATGGGAAAGTGGTTGCATTTGTGGGGCATTTGATTATATCAGATTAAAAAAAACATATTGCACAGCATTGTTGTGAGGCTGAATGCCAAAGAAATTTATGGTCATATAACTCAGGGTCGGGAAAATGTTAAAACCTTCTTGGCTAGTGCTGGCCAGCTGTCATTTTTCAAAATGGGATTCAACTTTTTTTTTTCTTTTTTGTTTTTTTAAAGTAACATAATTAATTATGCTGTTTAACACCTATTAATGAGTCAACATAGCTAAACACAGAATAAATCAAGATTTTGAGTAAACCTAGTAAGTTGACAGTAAATTGAAAAATAAGAACCAAATGAGGAAAAAGAAATATTGCAATATGTCTTATAGCTTGAAGAAAAAAGAATGTACCCTAATTCAACAAAATTTTCAACTTTGAACATTTGATTATGTCAGACAACAGAGTTTTTGTGAAAATAAAAGGAAGTGAAAAAATCTTAAATATCACTTTACCCAGTAGGGAGAAAAATTTTTAAAGATTTATCATAAGCATTAAAGGTAAATGGTAATATTAAAAATAAACATCTGAAGGAGAAGGGGCTTATTAGTACACTGTAAATCTTTAGCAATTTAATTTAATCAATGGTGACCCTATAATATAAGTACCCTCAAGGCACTTGATTTAGTCCAGTCATATATCTCACCTGTCATAAAAAGCAGTTGTTACTGGCTCCACATATTGTTAAGATTTTAAAAACCTGTACACAACTCTGATTTTAGGTAATTGGGAATATTATCAATTATTTCTCCTTCAGCATATTTACTAAAACCTAAAATCTACCTTGTTTCAGGTATAAAACAATGGCACTATATTAAAAACTCATCTATGGACTCCAATGTCTTTCTCTGTCTTTTGCTTTACTTTTTCACCTCTCTCCTACTTTAATTGTATATAATGCTTTAATTGTTCCTACCTGTATTTGAAGCTATACATCTAATCATTTGGATTATAATCTGCATTTGAGAGTCATGTGAAGCTTTGATTTGGAAATTAAAAATGATTCAACAAAAGGAAGGAACAAAAGTATTAAAAAAGCAACTACCATTTAATCGCATATCGGTGTTTTCTTAGTATTCTTTTAAACCTGTATGCAGTAGAATTTTACTGTACTGTATATGTAATATACTATCTCTGCATTGGAAATGAGTTCGGAATGGATGTTTGTCCTTAAAAACAAATGCACAATTACATAATAAGGATATATATTTAGATATTGAAATCTAGACTCGGCCAGGATAAGGAAAATATACGGAATGAGGATGAGTGGAACAGAAGAAGTTCAAAGCACTGCTGTCTGTGCCATGATAGACCTGTCTACTTTAGTCAGAGACCTTTTTCTGTATTATTCTGACACATATTATCATCTTCACATAATATCAGGGAATTTTTAACACTTTGTGACCTTTGTGACACAGCTTTTTCTTTTATTCTCCAAATGTTTCATATAATTATTTTACATAATAATATAAAATAATCATCACTTTTTATAAAGAATGAGTTTGGAAACCCTTTACCATTTGCATAATCATTTCTAACTTTTCAATTAATATAACCAGTGCCACAGAATTTTTGACAAAGATTTTATCAGACAAGGATATCAGCTAACCTCAGTCTCTGAGATTTTTTAATTTAATTAAATAAATTGAAATCCCTTTAGAAAAAAAATCATTAGGATACCCTAACTCCTCACTGTAGTAATAATGTTAAGAATTATCTTAGTGAAGCATCTTCTTTTTAGGTAATCTATTCATTTCTCATCCATTATATTTTTATGCAGTATCAAAGCTGTATTGCATTTGATTACTGTGTTAGACAATTTGCAAAGTGTAACCTTCAGATTTCTTTTGTAGATTCTTTTGTTTTGTTTTTGACATCAGTTAATGCTCCATCTATCTTTCTAAATACCTGTCATAACAAAATAATGTGTTTTAGTTATACTCCAAATTAATTTCATGGATATAACAAATCTCAAGATTAGTTAAGAATCTATAATATTTAGGTTCCTTCTCATTGCATCTGCATGAAATTTTCATTCTTTTCAACAAAGAAACCAAAAGCTATTTTATCCACCAACAGTTTCCATTTACAGAATCTTCTCTACTGAAGAAAAATATTTACTTTGTTTTAATTAAGACAGACAAATAAGACATTGTCAAAAGGCTTGGGTACACAGCAATTGCCCCTACTTCACAGTTATTAATAGGAGAAGGAGGGACACATCAGGATCAAAAGCTCTAGATAAGGGTGAGCCTTGCAGATGACTCGAGTACTCTATAGATCTATTCTGAGGAGTGACTGTCACCTGATATACCCAATCTCAAGTGTAAAGCAGAAATAAACATTACAGAATTGTATTATATGTTGGGGCTAAGCCTATTAATATTCCAGCTTGCTCTCTGCTCATTAGTTCCAAAAGGGCAGGGCAGCCTGAAGGTTATTAGGTGCTCATTAAGAAAAGCTTTAATGTGATAAACCAGGGACAGAAAATAATAGTACTAAAATCTCATGACACAATATTTAATGATCTTAGTCTGCAAGCTGATGTTAAATAAGAGTTTTAAGGTACCATCCTTCATCAGGGCTTTAAAAAGTAATTAAAAGGCAGTTAATGTGCTACCATTTTTCATTTCTCAAGAGATACATACAGAAATTGAAAAATAGAGTTATAAAAGATTTTTTTAGTCTTATTTAAGTTTAAACTACATAAATCAGACTAAATGTTCAATCCCTAAGCTTTCTCACTAGCATTTGATATTCTATTTCTATAATAACTACATATAATTGGCTTCCTAAAGAGTCAAAACTTATCCGATCCTGATTTTTAGACCAAAACTTGATTGTAAGGGTGTAACAAAGAATCATAATATTAAATATTATCTTCACATTTTATGTGTAAACCATAAGAATAAAAAATAACCATCCTTATTCTTTCCTTTTTATTTGTTCACAAAAAAAGGAAAAGAAGGTTGCATATGAAAGAAAATATACCCTAACATGGACTAAAAACCTAAAGTTTGGGAAGAAGTTTCTCATTTGGAAGAGTAGATGAAACAAATCATACTTAAAGGGGGTCATTAGTTAATATCCAAGTAATGCCCATGTTTAAGCCCTCACCCACTTCCCATCATAGACCTAAGCCCTACCCCAGAGCTCAAATATTCTTCAAAAGGATAATCAGCACATAATTGACCTCTAGTGTCCCCTCCCCTCTGAGGGGACAACAATGTTGCTTTATTTAAGGTTCTGATTTACTGTTTGACTCACAGTTTAAATGTAGGCTCTTTTACTTGTATATTTCCTGAATTGTCTTTTCAAAGCATTATTTATAATTAATATAAATAATTGAATATATTATATTAATTAATAATATAATAATTAATTAATTAATATATTAATTATAATATTATAATTGAAATATAATACATTATTATATATATTAATGTATTATTATTATTACTAGAATATTTCCGATCAAAGAATATAGCAGAAGATCACAGTTTAAAATCCCCAAAGACATTATGGATGTATAAGTAATATATAACAATTCTGCCCATTTGGAGAATTTCTGAAGGCAAAGAAATATAAAATGCAATTGTTTAATTTAATGTTCTATAAAGTGTTAATAAAATTATTTAATATAAAATATATGAATCCCCAGTAACTAGTTAAATATGTCACCTATAGCTCCTAAGAATAACCAGTAATTGCATCAAGATCTCTCCTAAGTTGATCCAAAAATAATTTAAGGTGTTAGGATATGTGCTGTTAGCAGCACTAAGGAAATCTTCTAAAACAATTTGAATTTTTTTTTGTCATTTGTTCAAAGCACCTTCTTTCTGTAATTGTTTTGATATCATATATCTATATGTTCCCTGTGAAATTTAATGATATTATTTTTTAGCTTCTGGGATCAATAGGGTAAAATTAGGCCATCTAGAATGAAAAGGAAATCAGTACTCTGGAAACAGATTGTGGAAACAATGTTTACAAAAGTGCTATCAAGAGAGTTATAAAAATTCTTTACTTGTTAATGCTTTAAATGGTTTACCTTTAAATGCATATACATGACAGCTGTTTTGGTAAATTTTTGTACTTTCTGAAATTTCATCACGTTATTGCAAACAAATCACTAAAAGAATCAAAATCATGTTGCAATAATGCAAAGATCTGGTCTACTTCAACAGAGTATATATTGTTTCCTTTTTTTTTTAAGATTTTATTTATTTGACAGAGAGATACAGTGAGAGAGAGAACATAAGCAAGGGGAGTAGGAGAGGGAGAAGCAGGCTTCCTGCTGAGCAGAGAGCCTGATGTGGGGCTCCATCCCAGGACCCTGAGATCCAGACCTGAGCCAAGGGCAGATGCTTAATGACTGAGCTACCTAAGTGCCCACATATATTGTTTCTTTAGTAAAGATGTTTAATAGCCATCAAGTGAGAACCAAAAAAACCCTGAAGCCTCTTTAGTAAAGCTTCTTTAGTAAAGATGTTTAGTAGCCATCAAGTGAGAACCAAAAAAAAAAAAAAAAAAAAAAAAAAAAACAACAAAAAAAAACTGCGATGTCAGGTGTTCCTTGTGCTGGTTGAGTAACAATAATTGGATAGTGACTATAGGCTAAGTAGTGTTCCCCAAGATTCATTCACAAAGTACCTGAGAATGTGAGCTTATTTGGCAACAGGGCTTTGCAGATGTAACTGAGGCAAGCATTGAGATAAATCATAAGGAATTAAGATGGGCCCTAAATGCAATGGGAGTGTCCTTATAAACGAAAAGGACACAGACGCACATAGGGAGAAGATATCAATGTAGACACTGGCAGCGACTGAAGTGATGCTGTTATAAACAAAACCGTGCCTTTGGCTGGATATGGACCCTCCAGAGGCTGGGAAAGGCAAGGAGTGATCTTCCTATAGAGCTTTCTGAGGCAACACGGCACAACTGACACCTTGATTTCAGACCTGTAGCCTCCACAACTATTAAAGAATAAATTTGTGTTGTTTTAAGCCACCAGGTTTGTGATAATTTGTTATGGCATCCCTAGAAAACTAATACAAGTACTAACTTAAAACGGTTACTAAGAAGGGGAGGTCTTAGCTAGGAAAAGCTTCAGAGGAGGAGTTTTGAAAAAAAAATTATCCTTAATATAAAGTTATGAAGATGAGGTCTATTTACACCATAAGCAAAAATCTGAGTCCTAAATTAGACATTTATAAGACATGACAAATTATTTAAGGGATATGCAAAATATAAGGGGTCTGATAAATACAAATGGCACTGAGCATGGGAGAAAAGAGAACAGATGTAGATTTATGAAGACACCCGGTCGGTTAATTTGCTACTTTGTTTTCATAACGTCAGAGAAATTCTTGATTGGAAGGAATCATAAAGGTTACCAAGTTTTCTATTTGAATATTTCATCAGATACTTGAATCTCTTTAAAATTCTTTCTAAACTTACTTCAGCTTCTTTTCAACGACCTTAGGAGCAGAAAAATAATTCCATTTTTAGACAACCTTGTCAGTATCTTTATTATAATAAGCCCCAAACCCCTGTTCTGCATGGCAGACCTTCAAATACTTATCTCTTATTCAGGCAAAAATTCACACTTCCTTCCAAAATTCCTTATATGATATGATTCATTTTCTAGCTTTCTCTTCATCCAAATGAAACTCCTATGAAAACAATATGACTCATCTATGGATTTCTTAAAATAAGAATTCTAAAATTAAACAGAATTCACTTGGTGCTTCTAATCAATGCAGTAGAATTAGATTGGTTTCACTATCTACTACCTTTACATTTTTATTTCCGTTTCAATTACATTATTATTGTTAACAGTCAAGTTGCATTTTTAATGCAAACATCACTGGTGTTATTATTTTACATGGATGCTTCTAAATCATTTTACTCTTTTGTGCTGAAAAGCAACACATTTATCTATCATTTTTTATCATTAAATTCTAATGAATCTCTATACTAATGCTTATTCTACCAATTTTTTTTTAAGATTTTATTTGTCAGAGAGAGAGAGAGAGCGAGTGCATGCACAGACAGGGGGAGAGGCAGGCAGAGGGAGAAGCAGGCTACCCACCAAGCAAGGAGCCCCATGGGGGATTTCATCCCAGGACCCTAGGATCATGACCTGAGTTGAAGGCAGCAGCTTAACTGAATGAGCCACCCAGGCATCCCTATTCTACCAATTTTGTACTGCAAAGGGGTCATGGTTCTCTTTTCCTGTTTAATTTGCAAAAAATGTGGAAGTATATCTTCTACCTTAAAATATTGTTATATTTATAACATTACTGTTTTGTAAATTAAGCTAGATCTTGAATTGATAACTTCCTTCTCTTCTGACAGTGATTTCCTTTATTCAGATTATAGTGGTAGATAAATTCTCCACTCAAGTAACTAGCTAACAGTATACCTGACTGTGTAGGGTTGGATAATTTATACCATTCACTGGGAGTTAATCAATGGTAATTTTGGTCACTTGATATGTGAAAGAAAAATAAATCAGGCCATTGTAATATATTCAAGAATAAAGTTACTAAGTAATTTTTCTCAAATGAATATGAAATTAACTCCTTACATACCTATGCATGGCTAAAAATTATAGAGGCATGAATGATTTCTTAGGAAGGCATCTGCCTGACCATGAAAAACCTCCAAAGGATAGATGATTTCTTGAAATATTCACTATAGCACAAAGTCTGATTACTAGAGTGGCAAAGAAGGAACGTAGGTATTTTTTAATCTCAATTGATGGAAAGCAAGAACACTGTGTCATGATTATCCAAAATACAAGAAATTAATATATTTATAGGTTTGATTTTGCATTTTGTTTTTTAGAATCCACATATGAGTAGAATTATATGTTTTTTTTATCTCTCAGTCTTGAGTTATTTCACTTAGCTTTATACCTTCTAGGTCCATACATGTTGCAAATGGAAATTGTGTAAAAGAAAGTGAAAATACAGGATTTTGGTTATGGAACAAACAAGTCATAGGAATAAAAGGTACAGCCTAGGGAATACAGTCAATGATATTACCATAGCATAGAATGGTGACAGGTATTAGCTCTATTTGTGCTGAGCATAGCACAAGGTACATAGAAGATGAATCATTATGTTGTATACCCAAAACCGATGCAACATTATGTGTCAATTATACTTAAAAAAATAAAAAAGAGAAATTTATAAGCTAAGTTCCTCTAAATTATTAAATCTATATAAGAAATAAACTGGCTGAACTAGTCTCTTGTGTAACATTTTCTCTTCCATTTATTCTATTTGTGATTTTAAATTATACTCATTGAAATATTGATAAGATTTTAATAAGAGCAAGAACAGTTAGTTAAATGATACAAGTAATGAGAAAATATAGTTAGAAAAATAAAATTGTTGTCAATACAAAATCATTTCAGCCTTGCGAACCTGGCAATTGTAATCCAAGCAATTTAGGCTAAAATTACTGATAAAAACATACAAATTTTTAAAGAACTCACAATTTAATAAAAACTATAAATAAAAACTTAAAATTAAACGTTCAATGGTAGTTTTAACAACCTGTAAGATACAAATTAAGATACAATTGGGGAAATGGAATATAGGAAAGGAAAAACCTCCAGAATGAGTAAAAAAGAACAGGAAGGTAGACAAAGAAGAGAGTGGTTAAGATTCACAGAGGACATTTAATTGGAATCAAAGAACTTGGATTTCATTTTAACATATACTAAAATGTATTCACAGGTTATGAAAGTTCTTTTAATACAGATTCAAAAAGGACTAAGAACCCCACTAGAATAAATAAAGATAAAACTATATTTGGTATGTTCACAGTAACAACTATAATAAAAGGACAAAGATAAATCCTAAAATTAGAGAGTGAACAAGGTGGATAATGTTCAAATTAGAAACATTCAATTGATAGATAAGGGATTTCAAAAAGAACAGAACTGGAAGTTAGAAGAAAATGGAATGGAATCTTTAATATCAGGAAGAACTGGAGAATGTTCAGATTCCAAAGACATCAAAAGGATAATAAAGTAATATTAAAAGTGCACAACTTTATGCCAATCTACTTGCAAACTTAGATAAAACTGATGAATACCTGAGAATACAAAAATTACCAAAACTGATATAAAAAGAAATAGAAAAATCTAAGCAATTCTAAGTCTACTGAAGACATTCTTGTAATTCTCCAAATACAACTAGACACTAATGTAAAGTCACTGATATATTCTATTATATTTATGGATGAAAAGACAAATTCTTTATGAAATTAATCAGGAAATACAGTAGGGACCTTTCCCAGTTTAGTTTATGAGGCCAATATGTCCCTAACATCAATATCAATCAGTGTTTAAAAAACAAAACAAAACAAAAAAAAACTTATAAACTTACAGTAACAGTCATGAACATAGAGGGGAGGGTGGAGGGGGGATGGGTGAGCCTGGTGGTGGGTATTACAGAGGGCACACATTGCATGGAGCACTAGGTGTGGTACATAAACAATGAATCTTGGAACACTGAAAAAATAAATTAAAAATAAAAATTAAGAAAAGAGCCTTAACAAAATGATAGTAAACAGAATCCATGTATTGTAAAAAAAGAATAGTGCACAATAAGTAAAAGGGATCACCCATGAAATGCAGAGCTTTATTTTTATTCAAAATAAATCAATATTAATTTGTCATAATAATCAGTAAAGATTATCAAGTGATACTTTTAAACAATGCATAAATGGAGGAAGATGATGGAGTAGGAGAATCCTAAGCTCACCTTGTCTCATGGATACAACTAGATGATACTTACATAAATAACTCAGAAAATGACCTGAAGTTTGGTAGAACAGACTCTCCACAGTAAAATGTAGAGAAGAGGCCACATCAAAGAGGGTAGGAGTGTCAGAGACATGTGTGGGAACCAATTTGACCAAGAGGATGTCCACAGGAGGTAGGGATGCTGTGGGGTGGAATGGAGAGAGGAAGAGCCCCACACTAGGCACCCCAGGCACAAGGGACACACACTGGGCAGACAAATCCCCATAATACTTAGCTGTGAAAACCAAAGAAGCCTAACTTTATGAGTTCTCACAATCAGTAAATCAACTTTAAAAATCAGCAGGTTCAGATCTAGGAGAGCTGGATGGTGATAGGATACTGAGTCCCCAAACTAAAAGAAATTGCACAATAAACAGCCCTCTTGAGATACAGCAAAGAAGCAGCAATTTAAAAAACACCTCAGGTGTACAACAGAGAGATTTGGTTACTGATCTCAGAGCATGTGCTGGAGGAGAATAAAAGAGCTGATGGGTACAATTTCCTTCCCCATACCCAGCTAGATATATAGACACTTAATGAAATCAGTACAGCACCAATATTCTTCACCCAGCTAGATAACAGTGCACCCAGCCTCGTCACTCTTCCATGGACTTGCCCCTCCATCCAGGTCTCTGCTCCAGGTCTTCTTCAACAGCAGACCTGCACAAACATTTCTAGCACTACACACCCCACCCCATGTTGTCCTGTAAACCTGTCCTCAGCAGGAATCCAACCAAAACAATACCACAAGTATTGCAATGTGCCAGCAAATCTCAAGGGGGACAACACCACTCCAAAGTGATTCCTGTCCCTGAGTCAGGAAAAGATAACCACACACACCAGTCTGACTGTACCTGAGCAATTGTCTATGGGGAGACATCTCATCTGACTGCAGTCCCCACACACCAATGAAAGATCTTAGGAGACAACAAAGGGAGAATGCCCCACAATACACCACAGCTCTAGCAAACACCTATTCTGACTCAACTCAAGCCCAAGGAGGCTCAAGACTCCCAAGAGGACCATGAGCAACACAAGGGCCAAACTGCCAGTGACAGGCAAGGAGAGCCATTGTAGACAATTAGACACAGCGTAGTCACAGAAGTAGGGTGCATGCAACATATATAGGAAACGGCCTGAAGTGTCAGGTCGGTCCTGGTTAACGAAGAACAGTGTACTGCAGGACACATTATGGGACATCGTCTTCATAAAACCACTACTTTCAAGAATAGGAGATATGGCTGACTTTCCTCACACACAGAGACAGGCAGAGAAAGACAAAATGATAAGAGAGTAAGATAAAATGAGGAGAAAGAAGAATATGTCCTAAATGAAATAACAGGACAAAATTGCAGAGAAAAAGTTAAATGAAACAGAGATAACTAATTTTCCAAATAGGGAATTTAAGGTAATCATCATAAAAGTACTCACTGGACTTGAGAAATGAATGGAAGACCTCAGTGAGACCCTCACCAAAGAGACAGAAAACATAACAAAGAACCAATCAGAGATGAAGAACTCAATAACAAATTAAAAATACATTAGAGGGAATAAATACTAGACTTAAGGAAGCAGAAGATTGGATCAACTAAATTGAGGACAGAGGAATAGAAAGCAACCAAACTGAGCAGGAGAAAGAAAAAAAAACTAATAAAAAATGAAAACAGATTAAGGGAACTTAATGACACTATCAAGCATAATAACATTTGCATTATAGGAATACCAGCAGGGGAAAAGAAATAGAAAAGGGGCAAAAAATATATTTAAGGAAATAATAGCTGAATACTTCCTGAATCTGGGGAAGAAAATAGATCTCCAGATGCAGGAGACACAGAATGCCCCCAACAAAATCAACCCAAAGAGGTCCACACTAGGACACATAGTAATTAAAAGAGCCAAAAGTAATAGTAAAGAATTTTAAAAGCAGAGAAAAAACTAACTAATCAAACAAATGAAAGCAGTTACATACAAGGGAAACCCCCAAGGAGATCAGCTGATCAGCAAAAAATTTCAGGCCAGAAGTGAGTGGCATAATATATTCAAAATGCTGAAAAAAAAAAAAAAACTGCAACCAAGAATACTTAATCCAGCAAGGCTATCCTTCAGAGATAAAGAGTGTACCAAACAAATTAAGGAATTCATCATCAATAAACCAGCCTTACAAGAAATGTTAAAGGGAACCCTTTGAGTAGAAAGGGAAGACCATAACCAATAGTAAGAAAAATAGGAAGCATAAAAGCAGTAAAAATAAGTATATTTATAAAAAAGTAGTCAAGGGATTCACAAAAGTATGCAAAATGTGACAAAATATACCAAAAACATGCTTTTAGAATGGGTTCAAACTTTGGAGACCATTAACTTAATGGAGACTGCTATATGTGTAAGATGTTATATATAAACCTATTGGTAACCACAAATCAAAAACCAGTAACAGGGAGGTGCCTGGATGGCTGAGTCATTTAAGTAACCAACTAGGATTCAGCTCAGGTCCTGATCTCTGGGTCCTGAGATTGAGCCTCATGTCAGTGTGCAGTGTGCAGTCTGCTTGAGATTCTTTCCTTCTCCCTAGTGCTCCCACTTTGTCTCTCCCCCTGCCCGTGTTCTCTCTCTCTCCCTGTCCAAAATAAATAAATAAAATCTTTAAGAAAAACAGTAATAGATATCCAAAAAATGAACAGAAAGGAATTAAAGAATATCACTAATGTAAGCCAGGAATCACGAGAGAAGGAAAACAAGAGAAAAAGGAACAGAGAAGTACAAAAACAACTATAAAACAGGTAATAAGACGGCAAAAAGTACATACCTATCAACAGTTATTTTGAGTGCAATTAGAGAAAATGCTCCAATCAAAAATATAGAGTGACAGAATAGATAATATGTTATCCATCACCTGCCTCTCAAATTCCTACAACAAAATTTAAGTTTTATCATCTCTGATATTCAAACAAGGAACTGAGATATTGATGGGTTAAGTTTCTTGCCCACAATCAATAATTAGTAAGTGATAAAGTCCAGATTTAAAGCTGTAGCAGTTTGACTCAA
This sequence comes from Mustela putorius furo, assembly GCF_011764305.1. Lineage (NCBI taxonomy): Eukaryota > Metazoa > Chordata > Mammalia > Carnivora > Mustelidae > Mustela > Mustela putorius. The sequence goes on along the minus strand of NW_025421477.1, from coordinate 117,003 downwards.
ATATTAGATTATCATGTTATTAAAAAAAGCACAGGGATTTTATTCACAGCATCTGAGTTTAGAATTCTAGATCTTGGACTTAAGTAGCTGTAAAATAAATTTATCCCTTAAAGTTTCACATTCCTAACCTGTAAAATGGCCATTATCATAACTACCTCATGAACTGGAATCAGTATTTCCCAATCATTGAGCTGGCTTTGGAATATCTGCCCCACATTTGTGTCTTTGCGCATCCCTGTGTCTGTGCAAGTCATCCTCTCCCTGGGAGGCAATGTGTCCTGATGTTCTAGTATGGAACATGATATGTAGATGGATTTCAAGTTTTATAGAGGTGGGAAAGATGATAGGTATTTATCAGGATGCTTGTCTAATATTTCCATCACTGATTCCTCAGATGGATTAATACCAGATAACATCTGGAAGACTGTATAGACTAGATCCCTTAGCCATGAGTTTTTGTGCTGGGACTACAAGGAGGGTTCCCAAAGTCTCTTGTATCTCTAGCTTACCCGTAATCATCATTTTATGCACCCAAATCTTCCTCTTTCTCTCCGTCTCTTTCTCATGTTTATTTGTCAAAAATCCAAGCTGCTTTAGAACCAGAAGGTTGAGGGTTAAGGGCCTTGCACAGTTTGATTCCCATATTTTAAGAAAGAAAAAGGAGAAATCTAATGCTACTTCCTACAGGTCTTCTGGGGTTTTTGTTTTGTTTAGTTTTGTTTTAGGAAAAGATTTTCCCAGTTTTCTTTTTTTTTTTTTTTAATGACATTATGTTAGTCACTATATAGTACATCATTAGTTTTTGACGTAGCATTCCATGATTCATTGTTAGCTTATAACATTCAATGTTCTGTGCAATATGTGCCCTCCTTAATACCCATCACCAGACTAACCCATTGCTCCACTCACATCTCCTCTAAAATCCTCAGTTTGTTTCTCAGAGTACATCGTATCTCAAGGTTCATCTCCCCCTCCAGTTCCCCCCCCCATTCGTTTTCCCTTCCTTCTGCTAATGTCCTCCATGCTATTCCATATGTCCCACAAATAAGTGAAACAATATGGTAATTGACTTTCTCTGCTTGACTTATTTCATTCAGAATAATCTCTGCCAGTCGCATCCATGTTGATACTAAAGTTGGATATTCAACCTTTCTGATGGCTGAGCAATATTCCATTGTATATATGGACTATATATTCTTTATCCACTCATCTATTGAAGGGCATATTGGCTCTTTCAACAGTTTGGTTATTGTGAACACTGCTGCTATGAACACTGGGGTGAATATGGCCCTTCTTTTCACTACATCTGTATCATTGGGGTAAAAATTCAGTAGTGCAATTCTGGGTCATAGGGTAGCTCTATTTTTCCTTTCTCCACAACCTCTCCAACATTTGTTATTTCTTGCCTTTTCAGTTTTGCCATTCTAACTGGTGTAAGGTGGTATCTCAATGTGGTTTTGATTTGCATTTCCCTGATGGCTAATGATGATGAACATTATTTCATGTCTGTTAGCCATTTGTATGTCTTCTTTAGAGGCATGTCTGTTCATATCTTCTGTCCATTTTTTGACCAGATTATTTTTTTTGGGGGGGGGGTATTGAGTTTGAGAGGTTCTTTATAGTTCTTGGATATTGGTCCTTTGTTGGTGGGGTCATTTGCAAATATCCTCTCCTATACCATGGTTGCCTCTTTGTTTTGTTGACTGTTTCTTTGACTGTGCAGAAGATTTTTATCCTGATGAAGTCCCAAAAGTTCATTTTTACTTTTGTTTCCCTTACTTTTAGAGATATGTCTTGAAAGAAGTTTCTGTGGTTGATGTCAGAGAGGTTACTGCCTATGTTCTCCACGAGGATTTTGATGGATTTCTGTCTCACATCGAGGTATTTCATCCATTTTTTAATTTATCATTGAGAATGATGTAAGAGAATGGTCAAGTGTCATTCTTCTATATATAGCTGTCTAATTTTCCCAGCACCGTTTATGGAAAAGACTGTCTTTTTTTCCATTGAATATTTTTTTCTGCTTTGTCAAAGATTATTTGACCATAGAGCTGAAGGTCCATATCTGGGCTCTCTATTTTGTTCCATTGGTCTATGTGTCTGTTTTTTGTTTTTTTTGTTTTGTTTTTTGTTTCTTTTTTTTTGTTGTTGTTTGTTTTTTGTCAGTACCATGCTCTCTCAGTGATCACAGCTTTGTAATATAGCTTACAATTAGGCAACGTGATGCCCCCAGCTTTGTTTTTTTTTTTTTTTTTCAAACATTTCCTTCGTGATTTGGGGTCTTTTCTGGTTCCCTACGAATTTTAGGATTGTTTGTTCCTACACTTTGAAAAATGCTGTTAGTATTTTGACCAGGGTGGCATTGAAAGTATACATGGCTCTAAGCAGCATAGACATTTTAACAGTGTATATTCTTCTGATCCATGAGCATGGAATGTTTTTCCATCTTTTTGTGTGTTCTCCAATTTCTTTCATGAGTGTTCTGTAGTTCTAGAGTATAGATCCTTTACCTCTTTAGGGAGGTTTATTCCAAAGTATCTTTTATTTTTGGTGCAATTGTAAATGAAATCAACTCTCTAATTTCTCTTTCTACAGTTACATTGTTAGTCTATAAGAAAGCAACTGATTTCTGTGCATTGATTTTGTTTCTTGACACATTACTGAATTGCTGTATGACTTCTAGTAATTTGGGAGTAGAGTCTTTTGGGTTTCCACATAAAGTATCATGTCATCAGCAAAGAGAGAGAGAGTTTGACTTCTTCTTTGCTAATTTGAAAACCTTTTTATTTCTTTTTGTTCTCTGATTGCTATTGCTAGGACTTCTAGTACTATTTTTTTTTTTAATTTTCAGTATAACAGTATTCATCATTTTTTTCACCACATCCAGTGCTCCATGCAATCCGTGCCCTCTATAATACCCACCACCTGTTATCCCAACCTCCCACCACCCCCCCGCCACTTCAAATCCCTCAGATTGTTTTTCAGAGTCTATAGTCTCTCATGATTCACCTCCCCCTTCGAATTTCCCCCAACTCCCTTCTCCTCTGTAACACCCCTTGTCCTCCATGCTATTTGTTATGCTCCACAAATAAGTGAAACCATATGATAATTGACTCTCTCTGCTTGACTTATTTCACTCAGCATAATCTCTTCCAGTCCCGTCCATGTTGCTACAAAAGTTGGGTATTCATCCTTTCTGATGGAGGCATAATACTCCATAGTGTATATGGACCACATTTTCCTTATCCATTCGTCCGTTAAAGGGCATCTTGGTTCTTTCCACAGTTTGGCGACCGTGGCATTGCTGCTATAAACATTGGGGTACAGATGGCCCTTCTTTTCACATCTGTATCTTTGGAGTGCAATTGCAGGGTCATAGGGAAGTTCTACTTTAATTTCTTGAGGAATCTCCACACTGTTTTCCAAAGTGGCTGCACCAACTTGCATTCCCACCAACAGTGTAAGCGGGTTCCCCTTTCTCCACATCCCCTCCAACACATGTTGTTTTCTGTCTTGCTTATTTTGGCCATTCTAACTGGTGTAAGGTGATATCTCAATGTGGTTTTAATTTGCATCTCCCTGAGGGCTAGTGATGATGAACATTTTTTCATGTGTCTGATAGCCATTTGTATGTCTTCATTGGAGAAGTGTCTGTTCATATCTTCTGCCCATTTTTTGATATGATTGTCTGTTTTGCACCAAACTCTCCTCCCAGAGAGGTGCGCGAAGGCCCAGCCTGGTGCTTTCGGACCTGTGCCCCGTTCTCAGAGCCTGAGACCCAAGCACGACCCACAGCCTCCCCTGAAATTGGTGCGCACTAGCCGGGTGCTCTTAGACCCAGAAAGACCAGGCACTCCCAGCCCGGGCCAGCGGGAAAGTCTCAGTGTGCAATTGCTGCTTGGAACCTCTCTGGCGTTCTGGAGCTGCCCAGACAGCAGCCACTGCCGTGACTTTGGGTATAAGCAAAAGATCCTGCATCTCCAGGGACCGCGACTTGGAACCTGCTCTGCCAGCAGACAAGGGGGAACTTATTTGGGCTCTGCAGCCAGACTGAGGCTTCTCTCTGAGAGGGAGGTCAGGCTGCAGTTTGTTTTCTTCTAGTACTATTTTGAACAACAGTGGCAAGAGTGGGCATTCTTGTCATGTTCCTGATCTTAAGGGAAAGGCTCTCAGTTTTTCCCCACTGAGAATATTTGCTGTGGGTTTTTCATAGATGGATTTTATGAAATTGAGGAATGTTCCCACTATCCCTATATTCTGAAGAGTTTTAATCAGAAAAAGATGCTGTATTTTGCCGATTTTTTTTTCTGCATCATTTGAAAGGACCATGTGGTTCTTCTCTCTCCTCTTATCAATGTATTCTATCTCATTGGAATGTTGAACCACCCTTGAATCCCAGGGATAAATCCCACCTGATCATAGTTGATGATCCTTTTTTTAAAAATTAATATTTATTTATTTATTTAATAAACATATAATGTATTTTTATCACAGGGGTACAGGTCTGTGAATCGCCAGGTTTACACACTTCACAGCACTCACTATAGCACATACCATTCCCAATGTCCATAACACCTCCCCCCTCTCCCAACCCTCCTCCCCCCAGCAACCCTCAGTTTGTTTTGTGAGATTAAGAGTCACTTATGGTTTGTCCCCTCCCAATCCCATCTTGTTTTATTTATTCTTCTCCTACCCCCTTAACCACCCCAATGTTGCATCTCCACTTCCTCATATCAGGGAGATCATATGATAGTTGTCTTTCTCCAATTGACTTATTTCACTAAGCATGATATCCTCTAGTTCCATCCACGTCGTTGCAAATGTCAAGATTTCTTCCTAGGAACATCACCAAAGGCAAGGGAAGAAAGGGCAAAAATGAACTATTGGGATTTCATCAAGATAAAAAGCTTTTGCATAGCAAAGGAAACAGTTAACAAAACCAAAAGACAGTTGTTGTCTATATAATATAATGGGAGAAGATATTTGCAAACGACATATCAGATAAAGGGTTGATAATCCTTTTAATGTACTATTGGATACTATTAGCTAGGGTCTTATTGAGAATTTTGCCATCCATATTCATCAGGAATATTGGTCTGAAATTCCTTTTGATGAGGTCTTTGCCTGTTTAAGGATCAAGATAATGGTGCCTCATAGAATGAGTCTAGAAGTTTTATTTTTGTTTATATTTTTTGAAAAGCTTCAGGGGAATATGCATTATTTATTCTTTGAATGTTTGGTAGAATTCCCCAGTGAGTCTATCAGGTCCTGGAGTCATTTTTTGATTACTGCTTCAATCTCATTACTGGTTATGAGTCTCTTCAGGTTGTCAATTTTTTCCTGTTTCATTCTTGGTAGTTTCCAGGTTTCTAGGAATGCATCCATTTCCTCCAAGTTGTGTAATTTGTTGGCATATAACTGTTGATAATAATTTCTGATAATTGTTAATTCCTTGGTGTTAGTCATGATCCCTCCCATTTCATTCATAATTTTATTAATTCAGGTCCTTTCTCTTTTCTTTTGGATAAAGTCTGGCCAAGGGCTTATTGATCTTATTCTTTCAAAGAACCAGCTTCTAATTTTGTTGATTTATTCTACTGTATTTCTGGTTTCTAATTCATTGATCTCTAATCTTAATTATTTCCTTTCTTGTATGTGGGTTAGGCTTAATTTGTTGCTGATTCTCCAGTTCGTTAAGGTGTAAAGATAGCTTGTAGAGTCAATATCTTTCTTTCTTTCTTTCTTTCTTTCTTTCTTTCTTTCAGTGAGGCTCGCATGGCTATGTATTTCCCCCTTAAGACTGCCTTTGCCATATCTCATAGGTTTAGGACTAAAGTGTTTTCATTCTCATTGGTTTCCATGAATTGCTTAACTTCTTTGACTTCCTGGTTGACCCAAACATTCTTGAGCAAGATGGTATTAGCTTCCAAGTGCTTGAATTTCTTCCAAATTTTTCTTGTGATTGAGTTCCAGTTTCAAAGCATTATGGTCTGAGAACTTGCAGGGAATAATTTCAATCTTTTCATATCAGTTAAACCAGATGTGACCCAGAATGTACTCTGTTCTGGAGAAAGTTCCATGTACTCTCGAGAAGAATGAGTTTTCTGTTGTTTCAGGGTGGAATATTCTGTATACATCCATGAGGTCCGTCTGGTCCAGGGTGTCATTCAAAGCTCTTGTTTCTGTGTTGATTTTCTCTTTATTGATAAAAGTGGAGCATTGAGGTCTCATACTATTAACATATTATTATCAATATTTCTCTTTATTTAGGTTAACAGTTGGCTTATGTAGCTGACTGCTCCTATGTTGGGAGCATAGATATTTACAATTGTTAGATCTTCTTGTTGGATAGACCCTTTCAGAATGATCGCATGCCTTTCTGTATCTCTAACTACTGTCTCAAGCTTAAAATCTAATTTGTCTGATATGAGAATTGCTACCCCAGCTTTCTTTTGAGGCTCGTTGGCATGAAAGATGGTTCTCCATCCCTTCACTTTCAGTCTGGATGTATCTTTAGGTTAAAAATGAGTGTCTTCTAGATAGCATATGGATGGGTCCTATCTTTTTATCCAATCTGCAATCCTGTGCCATTTTATGGGAGCATTTAGGCCATTCACATTGAGAGTGAATATTGAAAGATATGATTTTATTGTCATGCCACCTGTAAAGTACTTGTTTCTATAGATTGTCTCTGTAAATTTCTGTTCTATATCATTCTTGGGGTCTTTCTCCTTTTATAGAACCCCCCCTTAATATTTATTGCAGGGCTGGTAAGTGGTCACATATCCAGTTTCTGCTGGAAACATATTCTATCAGTTTTCTCTTTCTCTCTCCATCCATTCTTAATGACAGCCTTTCTAGATTAAGAATTCTTGGTTGCATAGTCTTCTCATTTAGTACCCTGAATATGTCTTGCCAGCCCTTTAAGGCTTACTAGGGCTTTGTGGACAGGTCTGACATTATTCTGATGTTCTTTCCTCTATACATAAGGAATCTCCTCCCCCTAAGTGTTCTTAAAATGGTTTCCTTTATTTTAAGATTTGTGAGTTTTTCTATTACATGCTGGGGCATTGGTCTATTTTTCTTGATCTTGCAAGGGGTCCTCTCTGCTCTAGGACACAAATGCTTATTTTGTTCCCCAGGTTAGGGAAGTTCTTGACTACAATTTGTTCAAGTATATCTTGTAACTCTCTTTCTCTCTCTCCTTCCCTTCAGGGATCCCAATAATTCTGACATTGGAACCTTTCATGGCATCATTTATTTCTCTAATTCTGTTTTCATGGATTTTAAGCTGTTTGTTCCAGGCCTCCTGATATTCTTTCTTTCCTATCAGTTTATCTTCTAGATAACTAATTCATTCTTCTGCCTCATTTATCCTAGCTTTTAGAATATCTAGATTTGATTGGATCTCATTGGTAGCATTTTTAAGTTCTGCCTGATCAACTCTCATTTCTGCCCTTAGAGAATATGTGTTGCCTGAAATGGTCTCTTCTTTGTCCTAGCTGTTGTCTGCATTAGTGTTACCCTGAAGTCTATTTCCAACATCTTGCTTATATCCATCTCCATTAGTTCTGTGGCAGAGGTCACAGTTTCTGAGTCTTTCCTATTTTGGGGGTTCCCATTTAGCTACCTTGATTAATTGTTACGTCATTACATTGTTTTTATAGAATAGCTAAAAGGAAAATCAGCTTCTTGTTGATTGTGGACACTACTGACTCAGGGACAGAGTCTCAGAGTCAAGGTATCTGCTTGAACTGTACTTCCTCAGAGTCCTACTATGCCCTACATTATTTTCCTCAAAACACCCAATGATATCTGGACTTTGTGTGTGCTTATTGATGATTCCTTTCATTAGCATATAAATTCCTTGAGACCATGGTCCTTGCTAGGGTTCTTGTTGTATTCTAGCTCAGAGAAGACATTCATTAAATATGTACTGATCAACTAATTATGAGATTTGTGAGATACACACAAACACACACACACATATACTATACACATATACATTATATGTATATATTTATGTGTATATTAAATGTGTATATATCATTCATACATATGCATGTATATAATATATATATATATATATATATATGTCTATATTTATCCACTTAAGGACACATACACTTTTTTTTTTTTTTTTTTTTTTTTTTTTTTTTTTTTTTTTTTTTTTTACTTTTTTTCACCCTACTCATTCTCTTTTCCTTTAACTCATCCATGTATAATATGAAAAAAGAATATGAGATGCATTTAGGTAGAAAATTTTATTTTTCCTTTGGAGTTTTAAGAATCCTTTCTTAGCACATGTGGAGACAGCGTCAGCAGAACTTGTTACTAATTTTGAATGATATATACACAGTATTGTGTATGATTATTAGATTGCACTGAGACACACTAGCTCACTATCTTATCTCCTCTACCAGTAGAGTGAGGCTGTTCTATCATTGTAATAATAGAAATTGCTGAAAGATTGACAGAACAATCCCTATGTGAGTCTCAGAACACTTCCAGTATAGAATCAAACAATAAAGTCATATTATCCAGTCTCTGTGACTATGTCCATTCTCCCTGACATCTCATCAATATCAAAGCTAATATAGTTCAACACATAATATCAGTCCCTTGTCTTTTATTTGTTTCTTCTTTTATTTTTCCTTGAAAAGCCCAAGTTTGAAGTTGCATATTATGATAAATATTCCATATTTCAGAAGCCTATGTAACTGAAGACTCGTGACACTTCTCCATAATCAACATAACTAGTCACAGTTCTTTGAACAAATTGGTTAACATATTGGTTAATTAAAAAACATAAATATGTTCACTGGTTGGTGTCATTGCATAAATATTCACTATTATCCAAAAAACAAACAAACACACAAAACAAAACACCCTGAAATTATGTTGTTATAATATAGGCCATTATTGAAACATTCACAAAATCAAACCAGAACACAGAATATTGAGAAAGCTGGATCAGGAAAGAAAACAAACAAAAATTAAATAAAAGCATTTACTGAGTTCAGTTTGGTTTGAAATTGTGTTTAACATCATATTTCCTGTACCAGTAAGGGATGTGACATCTAGATATATGTTCTAACTAGCAACTCACTAGCTAGCAACTTGAATTATGAAAGCATAAAATTATGGACTTTGAAGTTGTTATTTGGATATTTTTACCTTCACCATTTTTCCAATGACAACACATCCAATTCTAAAAGTTGCTGTTATAAATTGACCTGTGAAGGGGAATGGAGTCTTTTTTAAGAATTTGAGAATCCTTGTTAGCCTTTCTATCAATACAGATCTTATACCATTACTTACACTTACTGCTAGTGCTTACGGGGCAATTTTGGAAATGTGTTGTTCAGAAGATTTTGCCAGTAGCTAGATTTGTGAATTATCTCCATTCCTTTGGGCTGTAACCAGCCATAAACCTCCCACTCCTGTCTTCCTATTATAGGCATACCCATTCTCTCAAGTCTCAATGGAGAATAATCATCTCTGCTAAATAGCTTTTCTCATAAATGGATTGGAAAGTAACTAGTCCATTTTTAACTTTTGAATAATCCCAAAAATTTCCCTGAAAGAGACCCCAGGGGTCCTTCTGTTCCATGGCCAATTGTATCTCTTCTTGCTTAGTTTACCTGGGTCATGAACTCCTTCTTAAATCTGATAAAATCAGCCCTTAGTCTTTCTATGATTTTCTCAATTTCTAGATATTCTTCTGTTATCTCATAACTGTTCATGAATTCATTCTGTATTATGGGATTTGAGGTAGAAGAGAGAGCCATGTCCATAGCCATGGCCATGGCCAGCCTCTGAATGTTTTTTTTTTTTAATTTATTTAATTTTGTATTTTGAGTATAGTTGACATAAAATGTAACACTGGTTTCAGACATACAACACAGTAATTCAACAGCTCCATATGTTACACTATGCTCACCATAAGTGTAGCTACCATCTGTCACCACACAATGCTATCACAATACCCTTGACTATATTCCCTATGCTTTACCTTTTATTTCTGTGACTTATTCATTCCATAACTAGAAGCCTGTATCCCCCACCCTCTTTTCACCCATTTTGCTTGTGCTTCTACTCCTTCTGCCAAACATCAGTTTGTTATCTGTATTTATTGGAATGATTCTACTTTTCATTTATTCATAATTTTTAAGATTCTACATATAAGTGAAACCATATGGTTATTTGTCTGTCTCTGTCTGACTTATTTCACTTAGCATGATACCCTTTAGATCTATCCATGTTGTCACAAATGTAAAGTTCACATCTTCTTTATTACTATATGACATTCCCGTGTGTGTGTGTGTCAATATCAAATCTTCTTTATCCACTTATCGATGGACACTTGGGTCGTTTCCAATACCCAAAGAAAGTGAAAATACTAATTCAAAAATACATATGCACCCTTATGTTTATCATAGTATTATTTACAGTTCACAACCTCTGAGTCTTGACCCAGTATCTGAAGTAAGTTATGAGCTCTTTTGACATATTTCACTCTATTAACATTTGGGGTTTTTTCTTCCTTTAATCTTTATAAATACAGAGCTCTACCATTTCTGATTCTTCTAGATAGATTATTTGTTGTTGGTGTTGTTGATGATGTTAATTCCAGAAAAAATACTATAATTTATATTTTACAATAAGAATTCAATAAAAAGTAATTCATTATTATTTTCCCTCTGTATATTCTATACTTATAAAAATGTTGTTTAATGTTTATATGGTAAAAGGCATATGTTTTAGAATGTTATGCTTCAATTTTTTTTAAGATTTTAATTATTTATTTGACAGACAGAGATCACAAGTAGGCAGAGAGGCAGGCAGAGAGAGAGAGAGGAGAAAGCAGGTTCCCTGCTGAGCAGAGAGCCCAATGTGGGGCTCCATCCCAGGACCCTGGGATCATGACCTGAGACAAAGGCAGAGGCTTTAACCCACTGAGCCACCCAGGCGCCCCATGCTTCAAATTTTTATTTTGCCAACATTTACTAGAGCTATTTTCTTCAGCGAACACTTATTTTAATTATAATCATATTGTTAGTCAACACAGTAAAACTTCAGTTTAATTAAATATTCGCTAAATTTTTGTCTTATCTGACTGTGTAAAAAGTAAAAATGTTTAACAGTGAATTCAAAACTGGACAAGTTTCTAGAGTATCACTAGAAGATATGAAAAATTAATAATATATAAGAGGACTAAGATATTTGATCAGAGAAATTGAGGAATATTTAATTGAGACTCTATTATACTTTCTGGGCAAACATCGTCTAGTTAGGTTGAGGTATATGCTTTCTATAATATAAAATTACATTTCTGTATCTTCTTAGACTTCTTTGAAAAAATGTTAGTGAATATGAGGAATACAATTTTCCTGCCTATTGAATGCTTTTTCTAAAGTTCCCATAGAAATATTTTTTTTACTCTTTTCACTTTAATGAAAGTTAAAAGATTTATAAATGTAACTGAATTAGCCTTGAAATACAAGACATATGTATCATTAATTTTCAGTGCAGTAAAGTCCATAGGTATTATATATATGTTCTATAATAATAAGTAATAGCATGTATGCTCTAGATAAGAAAATAATAATTTCTGTGGTTTAAGAAACTAAAATCACTCCCTATAATGGATTCATTATATCTTTATTTTTAAATGACCTATCTCCATAATAATATATACTTTCACAGAGGAATTCTTATATAAAAATGTATTTACTACCCTTCTTCAAGCTTGAAAAAAGTCCAACTTTGTCAGCATTCTTTTCATCTATCTACAATATATTTGTTCTATTTGTATTAGAGTATTTTTGTCTAACCCCTTTATACTCAACTTCTAAAAATATTCCTTCATGGTATATAAGAAAGGCATTAAATACTCAGCATCTAAAATTTAACTTTACTGAAATGTGAAAATCAAGACCAGAATCTATTGAACTATTAAAGTCATGGACCTTTTAAAAATAATTTTTAAGTGCACATACACATTTTTTATCCAGTGTAAAATGTTCCAATGGTTCTTGACTGTCTCTTTACAGGAAGACTCATTCCAAGGAAATTCCATATAAAAACTTCTACTTCTGTACATTCCTCAATATTCTTTCTGGAATTTCTTTCAAACAAAAATAGGGAGTTTTCAAGTTCTGATCAAGATATTTTATCTTAATCTTCTACCAAAAATCAAAACAAAACAAACAGCAACAAAAGAACAAGAGCCCTATGGAAAAGCTAGATATGTATGAAAACCCAAGCAAAAAAAAAAAAAAAAAAAAAAAAAAAAAAAAAAAAACCTTTAACAGGACTAAAGAGAAACTACAGTAAGCAGCACTTGAACGACTACAATCTATGAGAGGCTGAGATATTGTAGCACTTTATTCACCACTGGCTTTTCATAGAGGACATAGATGAACTCTAAATAGAGTTCAAACATAAATGACATTCACATAGGTTGAGGTGGCAGCATTTATACTTTAGAGATAAAGCAGGAGGGACTTGAGGACCAAAATCCCAGAAGAGAGGACATCTCAGTGAGTAAGTCCATATTCTGTGAAATATTTTTCCTTTAGGCTGTAAAAAAAAAAACTACAAACTTCACAGAAAAGTATCTTACATCCAATAAAAAATTTGAAAATGCTAAAATTAGAACTAAATTTTCAAAGACAGAAATAAAACAGATAACAGAAAGAGATCAATGGGCATGTACTGTAGCATAAGTAATATTAATATATATAAGAAAATATTGGAAAAGATGCAGAATTTCTGAGGAACATGTGGATATGAAAGAATGAAACAAATTTTAAAGCTAAATATTTTTAACTATAATTAAGTATTCAACATAGAAATTAAAAGATTAGTAATAGAAGAACAACAAGAGGAAAGTGAGGTAATTAAAAATATTCAGATTAAAACACAAAGACAGAAAGAGAAAATAGTGGAAAATATAGGAAAGAGCATAAGTGACATATGGAATAATGTGAAGAACTGTAATTGGAGTCCCAAAGGAATAACACAAAAGGAAAGTAGAATATCTGAAGAAATGAGTAAGAATTTCTCAAAACTGATCAAAGACATCAAAACATATCAAAATAGATATTTAAGATTTTTTTATTTCTTAAAAAGACTTTTTTAAAAAAATTATTAACATGTATTATTTGTTTCAGGAGTACGGATCTGTGATTCATCAGTCTTACACAATACACAGTGGTTACCACAACACATACCCTCCCCCATGTCCATCATCCAGCCACCCCATCCCATGACCCTCCTCATCTCCAGCAACCCTCAGTTTGTTTTCTGAGATTTAGAGTCTCTTATAGTTTGTGTCCCTCTCCGGTTTCTTGTTTCATTTTTTCCTCTTTCCCTATGATCCCCTGATTTCTTTCTTAAATTCCACATATCAGTGAGATCATATGATAATTGTCTTTCTCTGATTGACCTATTTTGCTTAGCATAATATCCTCTAGTTCCATCCACATCGTTGCAAATGGCAAGATTAAATATCTAAGAATTTCTAAAAGCTTCAAAAAAAGATAGCTGCAAAGATAATCTGATCTAGGTATATCACCACTAAACTAATGAAAATGGGGGGGGGGGAGAAAGATAGAGAGCTCATGCATTTGACAGGAATATCCCAGAGAAAGAGAACAATACTACAATAGCAAATAATATTAACATACAATTTCAATATCTGAAATAAATTTCACCAAACAAAAATTCAACAGTAGGGGTGTCTGGGTGGCTCAATGGGTTAAGCCTCTGCCTTTGACTCGGGTCATGATCTCAGGGCTCTCTGCTCAATGGGGAGCCTGCTTCCCTGGTTCTCTCTGCCTGCCTCTCTTTCTGTTTGTGATCTCTCTCTCTCTCTGTGTCAAATAAATACATAAGATCTTTAAAAAAAAATTCAACAATATCTCACTTAATGATATGGGAGTATAGCTTAGTTTTTGATAAAGATCGAAGAGGGCAGTATCACTGAAAAGAGTATGGGGAAGAGAAATAAGACAAGCGTCCAGAGTGACAACGTGATTGAGATTTTACTCTAAATGAGAAAGGTTGACACTGGAGGATTCCAGGCAGAGAGTGACTTGTTTTGAATTAAACAGTATAATTCTGACTCCTGTGATCTTCATAAAATGAAGAGATACAAAATGGCAGGTCATAATCTTAGAGTCCTGGAATTGAACCACAAATTCCAGTCTGTACTCTGCAGGAGTCTGCTTAAGATTCTCTCTCCCTCTGCCCCTTCCACCTATGTTCTCTTTCTATCAAATAAATGTCTTTAAAAAAGTAAATATATGTTTATAAAAAATATATGTTTATAAAAAATAAAAAATTTTAAAAAAAAGTAAATAAAAGTCGTTATATACTGTATTATTACATCCTTTGTACCATTAAGCTTACTATGGTGCATTATTTTTTAAAATTACTTAAGAGCAAATAAAAACTTTTGAAGATTATTGTTTCAGAGGAGGCTTTAATTAATCACAATTAAAGGTTTTTATTTACCCCAAAATTTTAATTTATAATGAATTAATATAATATCTCTTCCTATTTTCTTAGGATAGTGCATTTTAAGATTTCAGGGACTGAAATAATTTTTTTTAAAAATGCTCACTATGTTAGAAACTTCTGAAATAAAGAGCAAAATATAATGTATTGAAGGAGAAAGAAATTTTGAGCAAGGGCCAGAGTATACATTTTATCTATTAAGGTATTATAATGACAGAAAATTAGAGTTAATTATATTAGCTTGTTTTAAAAATTAGAAATACATATTTTAGAGCCATATGCTTTTTTTTTTTTTTAAAGATTTTATTTATTTATTTGACACAGAGAGATCACAAGCAGGCAGAGAGGCAGGCAGAGAGAGAGAGGAGGGAAGCAGCTCCCCGTGGAGCAGAGAGCCCGATGCGGGCCTCGATCCCAGGACCCTGAGATCATGACCTGAGCCGAAGGCAGCGGCTTAACCCACTGAGCCACCCAGGCGCCCCGATGCTTTTTTTTTTTTTTTTTTAATAGAAAGTGCTGGTTTTCTTTTTTTAGAGTTGGCTGAAATGGTGATTGACCTTTTTTTTTTTTTTTTCAAAATATGAATCCAAGATAAAAGATCTAATGAAATAGTCAAACCTCATTTTTTAATAGTAAGCATCTTTAGAGCAGAGATAAATGCAGTGGACTCTGATATGATCTGTGTTGGGCCAATTTGAACTGAATAGCTTAGCCAGAGGTGATGCAAGGCAAACTGCTGGGTTTGTATTTCAGAATACTACTAAATGGTCATGAAAATGACTTGCAAAATGTTTTATGTACTATTTGCTGTATTCCCTGGAAACAATGCTAAAAATAATTCTTTTAAAGGTGCATATAATTCATGAAAATTAAATGATGTTTCAGATCTATGAATCTTACACTGGATAGTAGCTTGTTTGTAGAAAAACTTTTCTTTAATAACTATAACTTAATTTAAATTTTATTTATACTGGTTCAGATTATTAAAATTTTCTGCTTCTTATACATGACCCTCAAAATGCAGACTTTTTTTCTCGATCTGTAATTATTTGTAATATAGTATTTTTTAAAAGTTACCTTGACCCAGGATTTTTAGGCCCTCATTAAAGGCTGGTAGCCTGTTCCCCTTTTTGAGTAACTGATTAAGTTCATGCTCCAAGACCTTGTAGGGCTCTCATACTCTGGGCCACTATGTATCACCCTAATTGCCCCAGGGCCAGGAACCAGACACCTAGGATAACCTCTATGTCCCTGAACCAGTGAAATTAGCCAATTCACAGGGAGCAAAATCTTGTTAACCCCACCCTGCTTACCCACACAAGCTGCTTCCCTCCAACAGCTCCAACTTATTATCCTGTGCCTCTGCTAACAGCCTTCTCTCCCTTCCAACTGTAAGTAACAAAATATTCTGCCTTTTATTTACCCAAAGGTCAGTGCATTGCATCACACCATCAAAAGAAGTATTGTCTTATGAAACATTATTCAATAAATTTTTATTAGTATATGTCATTATCATAAAAGGTGAAGACCACTGACTTTATGAGGCATAATATCATTTTATCTATTTATGTCTATCATCTAACATATATATAAAATATATGCATATTTGTAAAATTAGAGCATTTGCTTTCTTATTTCTTTCTTTCTGAGAGACAGAATGAGAGAGAGAGAGAGCATGAGAAGGGGGAGGGTCAGAGGGAGAAGCAGACTCCATGCTGAGCAGGGAGCCCAATATGGGACTCCATCCCAGGACTCCAGCATCATGACCTGAGCCGAAGGCAGTTGCTTAACCAACTGAGCCACTAGGTGCCCCAAATTATTGAATAATAGTTTAAAAAAGGGATTTCATATTTGTGTTGTATAAAGTATTTTGTTTTTATGAATACAGTTGCTGTGAACTTGTTTATATAAGTCTTTGTATGAAGATAGATATCACCTCTTAGGACTGATACCCAGGAACAGAATAACTGAATTGAGTGGTTGTAAACATGGAACTTTATAAATAAAAAATGCTGAAGTTGGGGCGCCTGGGTGGCTCAGTGGGTTAAGCCTCTGCCTTCACCCTTCAGCTCAGGTCATGATCTCAGGGTCCTGGGATCGAGCCCCACATCAGGCTCTCTGCTCAGCAGGGAGCCTGCTTCCTCCTCTTTCTCTCTGACTGCCTCTCTGCCTACTTGTCTGTCTGTCAAATAAATAAAATTTAAAAAAAAAATGCTGAAGTGGTTATAATATTTTATATTTTCACCAATAGTATTTGAGGGGTATTACTTCCAAGAACCATTGGAACATTTTACACTGGATAAAAAATGTGTATGTGCACTTCACCTATACTATTAGCAGCCTTTGATTATATATATCTTAGTGAAGTTGTATTTATATTACTGTGATTGTTTTGTTGTTTTTCATTTCCCTAGTGATTACAAATATTGAGGAACTTCTTATATGTTCATTAGCCAATTAGTACTCTCTTTTGTAAAGTATCTATTAAAAGCTTTTTGGGTTAATTCTCCTCCTGCTATTGGATTTTAAGAATGTTTTTTGTATATTCTAATATGAGTCATTTGTCAGATGCATGTATTGAAAACAATTTGTGTCATTCTACAGGTTGTCTTCTCATTTTATTAATGATGGTTTCCAAAACAAGTGTTTTTATTTGAAAATACAGTTCGCAATTTTCAAATAAAATTTATGCTTTTAGTATCTTATCTAAGAAACATCTGCCTGCCTAAAGGTTGTAAAATAGTTCTTTTATAATTTTTCTAGGTTTACAGAGCTTGTCTTTATATCACATTATTAAAGTACAGTATTATTTAGCATATTATAATTATCATATTACATAGTTTGATTCAAGTTAACTTTGTATGTAATGAGGTGTCAAGTTTATTTTTTTCTTAAAGATATATAGTAGTTCTGTCACATTTCTTGAAAATACTCTCATTTACCTAATTGAATTGCCACCTCTTTCAAAGATCAATTCATTATAAATATTTGGGGATATTTGTGTATTTCCAGTTTTGTTTCATTGATTTTATGTCTGTCCTTTCATGAATACCACCAAACTGTCTTGATGAATGTTGGCTTAATTAGCATATCTAATTGTAATGTAATGTAATGTAGTGCGATCCCCCATTTTTCAATGTGAATTATAGAATTGTCTTCTTAGTTTCTACAACAAAACTTGCTGGTATTTTGATTTGGATGGCATTAAATCTAGAGAGAAATTAGTAGATAATAAATGTTTTAAAACAACATTGAGCTCTTCATTGGGTGGACAAAGGATAGCTATTGTTTTGATTGGGTCTTATTTAATTTTACTTATCAATAATTTGCATGTTCAGGATCCCTGAGTGGCTCAGTTAGTTAAGCACCTGACTTCAACTCAAGTAATGACCATGGGCTCCTGGGATCAAGCTCTAGGACCCTCCTCTCTGCTCAGCAGGGAGTCTGCTTGTCCCTCTCCTTCTGCCTTTCTCCCAACTAGTGCCCACTCTAATAAATAAAATATTTAAAAATTTTTGCAATATTTAATGAATAAGATCTACATGTATTTTATTAAGTTTATTACTAAATATTTTGGGGGGGGATGTTGTTGGAAATTGAGTTACATGTTATCTCACTTGAGCACTTTGTCGTGGATATTTACAAGCAATCTAATTCTGTACCTTTGCTTGCTTTAGGGCTATTTAGATCTTTCTAAGTTCTTTTTAGCCTGTTTTGGTTATTTGAACTCTTTAAGGAATTTGACCATCTCATCTAAGTTGTTAAAATGTGATACTGTTTATATTATTACTATTTCCAACAATGTTTGTGGATCTGTCTATTATTTTTATATTTTCAATTTTTTCTTAGTATACTTTAAAACTCTGTTATTGGGCACAAATGCATTTACGTTTGTTATATCTGCCTCATGTACTGATCATTCTATAAGTGTGTGATTTCTCTTTGTCTCTAGTAGTGCTCCCTGACTTGAACTGAATTTTGCCTGATGTTGGTATAGTCATAGCCACTTTGTTATGGGCTTAGTTTGCCTGACACGTCTCTTCCTTGTAATCTCAATCTATATACCTTTTATTTTTTTAAAGATTTTTTTTTATTTATTTGACAGACAGAGATCACAAGTAGGCAGAGAGGCAGGCAGAGAGAGAGAGAGAAGGAAGCAGACTCCCTGCTGAGCAGAGAGCCTGATGCGGGGCTCGATCCCAGGACCCTGGGATCATGACCTGAACCGAAGGCAGAGCCTTTAATTCACTGAGACATCCAGGCGCCCAACAATCTATAGATCTTTGTATATACCTTTTAGTGCATCTAGTGTTACTGGCATATATTAATTCTCAGTTTTCAACCAATTCTAATAATCTTTTTTTAAATGTAGTATTTAATTTATTCACATTTAATGATTTAACAAAATTACTGGTATAGGTAGATTAAGGTCTGCCAGTTTCTTATTGTTTTCAAATTGATTACTTCAGTTAATATATATGAAACTTGCCATAGTATATTTTAATTTATTCCCACACTTTCTATAATACAGCACACATATTGCATCTCTCCCCACACTAGGCTCTTTCTTTAAGCCCATCAATCTATATATCATAAGCCTATCAATGTGCTGTATCAGGTTTTTTTCCTCTAACTATTAGATACATATTTTTAAATAATATTTATGATAAAACACCTATTTATCATTTCTGGTGCTTTATATGCCTTCTATAGATAAAAGTTGCCATCTGGTATCATTTACTTCCAGCCTGAAATCCCTTTACAATATCTTCTAGGGCATGTTTGTTCTTGGCAAATTCTCAGTTTTTACTCATTTTGAAACTATTCTTCACACTCCACATTTTTGAAATTCTTTCTTGAAGGATTCAGAATTTTGACTGAATTTTTTTCATTTAGCACTTTGAATATGTTAATGTTTTATAGTTTCTATAACTTCCAACATAAAGTTAAGCATAATCTCATCACTATTTCACCAAACGTAACACGTCCTTTTTTTTTTTTTTTTTTAATTTCCACATCTTGATACTCTCCCCTTGTGTAACTCCTTCTTTTTTTTTTTTTTTTTCTGAGTTCTTTCGAGATATGACTAGAAGTTATAGTCTTTATTTTGTTTAGTGTTTATTGAGCTTATTTGATCTATATGTTAGTGTTTCCCAGCAAATTTGGACATTGTTGGCCACTCTCTTAAATAGCATGTCTATGTCCCTACTGTTTTCTCCTTAACTTCTAAGATTCTACCAACAAATATGTTGGATGACTTGATATCATTCCACTAGTGTCTGAGACTATGTTCAATTACTTCACTTTTTTTCTCTGCTTAGAGTATTTAATTTACACTGATCTATGTTCGAGTTGAGTGATTATTCGGTTCTTTATCAGTGGAGTCTATCTAATAATTCAATTTCAGTTACTATTCTTTCTAGTCTTACAATTAAAGTTTTTGTTTCCATTAAGAAATTCATGTACTGTTCATTTATTGAGAGCATATTTTTCTTTAAATTTTCATATAAATAGCTGCTTTAAAATTTTTGCATAATTCACCATCTATGCTCAATTTTTTTTTCTTACAAACTGATACTACTCCCTCAATATGATTAAGATTATGAAATGTAAAATTATGTTCAACTAAAATAAATTATAATTCTGACAAGTTTTTTGATATAAACAGTAATTATTTTCTTCAGAGTTTCAACTTAAACATGATTTCCTAGATCCATACCAAACTGAAAAATCTTAAGTTACTTCTAAATAAAGTTAATTATTTGGTATTCTTCAGATACTTGAATAAATTTTAAGTAAAAAAATACTGAAACTTATATATATATTATATATATATATACACACACACACATATCAGATCTTCTTTTTATCCATATATATTATATATATGGATATTATATAATATATATATATATATACATATATATGTATATATATATACACACATCAGATCTTCTTTTTATCCATTCATTCATTGAAGGGCACCTAGATAATTTCCGTATCTTGGATATTGTCAATAATGCTTCAGTGAACATGGGAATGTAGATATCTTTTTGATATCCTGTTTACATCTCCATTGGTTATTTACCCAGAAGTGGGATTCCTGTATATAACTGTGTTCAGTAGTGGCTGCACCAATTTGCATCCCCACCAACAGTGCACAAATGCTCCCTTTACTCTACATCTTTGCCAATACTTGTTCCCTCTTGGCCTTTGGATGACAGCCATTCTATCAAGTGTGAAGTAATATCTCACTGTGGTTTTGATTTATATTTCCCTGATGATTAGGGATGTTGAACACATTTTGTTGTCTTTATGGGCCAACTATACGTCTTCTTTGGAAAGATGGCTATTGAGTTACTCTGCCCATTTTGTAATTAGTTTTTTTTCTATTGGGTTATTTAAATTTTTATGTATTTTAGTTATTAACTCTTTATCAGAAATATAATTTGCAAATATTTTCTCCTATTTCATAGGTCACCTTTCCATTTTGTTGATAACTTTCTTTGCTGACCAGAAGTTTTTCAGTTTGATATAGTTTCACTTTTTATTTTTGTTTTTGTTGCCTTTATTTCTGGTGTCAAATTAAAAAGAAAAAAAAAAGAAAAAAGCACTACAAGACTAATGTCAAAAAACTTATGCATAGATTTTCTTATAGGAGTTTTATGGTTTTAAGTTCATGGTCAAAGTGTGTGTATAATACATTTAAGCTAATTTTTGAGTAATTTGTAAGATGGGTCTAGTCATTCATTCATTGCTACCACACTTTTGTTTAAAGTTTTATATATATATAAGACTTTATATATATATATATATATATATATATATATGCATGCTTGTGTATATATATATGTATATATATAAAATAACATGTTTGTGTGTGTATAAAAAATAGATGTCTTAAGACTATTCACTATGCCCACTTATGGTTATTTTATTGACTAGGTCATCATTTGTATATTTACATACTTTATTTTTTTATTTCTTTGCATGGTTAGTCAGTTAATAAATCGGCAGTGCTGAGATTAGACTGAAGTTGTTCCAGATTCTGCTGGGTTCTTTTAAGGATATTTTGTTGTTGCTGCAGCAGACAGTAAACTCCCATGGACTCATACTTCAAATGCTGTCTCCCTCTTGGTATGCAGCAGCTCATACCTCTTTCTTACTCCTATTATTTTCTACTGTTGCCTTTTAACCAAGACTCCAGGAGCTCTTCATTATTTATATATATTTTGGCTTTCAGCCAAGGATTTTTCAGCAATGTGGCTTGCTCTGTGATCTTCTTAAATATATAGATTCTTCCTTAATTTACAGCTGCTTTATTGGCCTCAAATTATCTTCCCTCTGATGCATCAAGCCTAGAAGGCTTTCACTTCTTCCACTTGAATTGCTCATGGCTAAGAAATGCACTCAGTTGAAAATAACAAAATGACAACAATAAAAAGGCAAAGAAACATTTCTAGCTTTATCTTGCTCTAATATTCAAGAACAAATCCTCTCTTGCCTCTACTTGCATTAACACTGCATCATCTTACCTGTGTGTGTATACACAAATATACATAAATAATACATATATACACATATTACGTATTTGCATTAAGTTAAATAAAATTTTATGTTATATTTGTATTTCTTGTTTATATATATATATATATATATATATATATATATATATATAATCTTATTTTATCTACATACCATGGGAATTATTAAAATATGGAATGTAGAAAGAAGGATGCTTGGCCAATATGGGTGATATTGATGTCAATCCCAGAGATGAGGACACTGGGCAGGCAGGACACTGGGCAGCCATTGCTGTTTTTCTATTTTCAAGGTACCTATAAGGAGTGAACTAGGCAGTTAAATATATAGGCTTAGAGCTCAGAGGTGAAGCTGTGTCAAGAGAGAAATCTGACTCATGCAGGCTGGCAGGAAGCTGACATGCACTAGGGCAGCCTTTTTGGTTGTTTTCTCCTCTCTGCTCGGCTTGGCAGTTCCCACACCATTACACTTGCTACTGTGAAAGTGTTGGACAGGTCTCTTTTTCTATTTCTCTTTACCTTCTCTTCCATCAGTCCCCACCCCAAACTCTGCCTCCTTTATTTCCCTTCAGTCTATCATTCCCTCCCTTCCTCCTCCTTCTATACCTCTTTTTCTCTTTCACTCTTTTTCTCTTTTCTAAATTTGTGAAACCCATGTTAAGCCAGCGTTTTCTACTTCTGTCTGTTGACTTTGCTTAAATTCTTGCAACATCCAGCTCTCTCATTCTTTTTTTCCTTTTTAACCTATTGTGTACCTCTTCTTTGTATGCATGTTTCTTTTTTGACAGCTGACTGTATTTTTTCTTTTTTCCATAGAAAAAAAAATCTCTTTTAACTTCGTTGAATGTATAAATAAACTATAATATAATCCCCTAATCCTAATTTTAAAAAGCAGGTGAGTTGTTTACAGTTCCTCCAAGAAAACAGTTAACACAATTCATTTCTCCCTTGGGAATTTTCCTGTGGTTAATGATTGCTGATTAAAGCCATCAGAAGGAGCCCTCAGTTGGTATCTTTGGGTGTTAATTTCATTATCGCTGGCACATCTTATTCCAATCTGTTTTCCCACACATTTTCCCACTGGTGACATCATTTGTCCTCTTTTCACCTCCTTTTGGAAGTTCACAGATTACAAGTGAAGTCAGATCCAAAACATTTCATGTGCTGCTCTGATTCAACCGTGAAAACCCAGCAGAGAAAAAGTAATTGATTGTTAAGTTCCCAAGTTATTAACACAGTTGATGGTTGACTTTGTTAAACTAAAGCTTCTTGTAGATTCTGTAACAACAAAAAAAGCAAATAGCCATCTTCTGTCTTGTAATTAAAAGAAGAAAATCTAAAAGTTTCCATTTCATGGGCATATATGGAATAAATGTTTGTGGTGTACAAGACATTCTGCTTGGTGCTAGCACAGAGATAAATACATCATGGTCCTGACCTTCAGGTGTGCCTAGTCTGTGAAGAATCCTGTAAAATCCTGTAATAGGAATATAAACAGGGTCTACACACACACACACACACACACACACACACACACAACAATTACAATACAACCTGCCTTCAGTAAAATTATGATTATATTTCAGAAAAAATAAGTGATATACTAGAGTTCAAGGAAATAATCTTGGCCACCACCTCTTTGCAAATACTATATAGATCCTTATTCATAGACTCATTTATACAAGATTCATTTAAGCAATATCATTTAGAGTTATTGCATTAGCATTATTTATGTGACTATATATATATATATATATATATAATTTTACACAGTATCTGAAATGATCTTATACAAACAACAAATTATTTTCCTCAAACATATCACTGAGTGTAAAATAAATAGCAAATAATGCCTGGGTATTTTGAAGATGAGTCCCTGAATATTTGTGTTATTATGTAAAGAATGATCTTAGAGGCTATAATATCTGCTAAATATTATTACTCCATCTAGGTTTGATAAAAATAATTCTAGAAATCCAATGACTTTTGAGTTATAGCTTTAGAATGAAAGAAATGCCCTGTCTTCTAAGAGAAATTAAACCAAAGAAAAAAAATCTCCAAATGCTTGGAGATTATTAAACTTCTTTTTTTCAATGTATTTAAGTTCTATATGACAACTTCCATTTAAGAAAAAAAAATAGAAAAACTAACAAAACTCCTTAAAATCAACTTGTAGGTACAGTGGATAGAAATAGGTAGATTTGAATAGTGTTTGTGATGAAAACATTATATAGAGAGAGTATCGTATGTATTTTCAAACTTCCTAAATAGGAGCATTAATAATATACCCATAAAGTAATTCAGTTAACTACCATGAGGCTAAACTTCTGAGATTCTACAATTGACACATATGACAAAACAAAAAATCCAAAAGCAAAAAATAAATAATACAGAAAAATTGAGGTAACACACATTTGCCAGACATATTTCTGACCAGCTTAAAAATAATCAAATCTTCAGGGAAGAGGCACCACGCAAATGGAAGATTATTTAGAAAGCCGTATTCTAGTAGGACTAAGGAGGAAAATAAAATAAATGAAAGAGGAAGTAATCAAGTCTCTAATAGCTGGGAAAACTAATAACCCAGGATGCCCTTGCGACTCATTAGAGTAAACAAGAGGAAATGAAAACCTGTATACTGATAGCCCAGTCAACGTTTTTAATCCATGGAAATTAAAGCTAGAGAGAATATTGTAAAATAAATTCACAGAAAATCCTGACATACTGTTGTAGATTTTAATGTCTTCAATTTAATTATACCTGTTTTTCCTCTTATTTTTATTCTATCAACTAACATGATACACAAAAGCAAAGTGAGAAAGAATGATGGAATCAACATTTATAGACCAAATAATTTCCAAATATGCATTTAGCTGGAAGCCTTATATTTCTCTCAGTACTTCTGGGCATTTTATGCATTTATCCAACAGTCATCATTCAGAAATTCAGTCTCATTATCTCCATGTCACCATGTATCATACCTTTTTGGATTGTGCTAATGACAAGAATCTTCAATGAAATAGCCCTAATTTTACATAAATGGTTCCTATTTCATTTTCTTTCATTCCTATAATCAATTACTTATACATTTTTCAATTCTTTCTTCAAAACAAATAATCTACCTCTCACCCTACTGTCTATTTTTTTCCCCTTTAACCTTAGCTCTAAACATTACAAGGTCAGGCTTTATTTTATGTAAGTTCCAAATATATTTGGACATATTAAGGGTGTTCAAGTATTTTGGATTGACTTAAGAATATACAAATTGGATTCTGTATCACAAAATAATTGAATTTATACAATTCAATATCTTATTCTAATGTATTTCTTTAATGCTTAGTGTTGTTTTATAAACATTTAAGATTATATCAATATGGATAATGGTATTTTACTGATTATATAAATGCACTGAAAGAATTTGTGTCAAAATTTTGTGTGTTTACGGATGTATGTCTACATGGGATGCATGTACTTAGAAAAAAAATTTTTTTTAAATGTGAACTACCAAGAACACAAATGCATCCAGAACTTTTATAATTAGTCTCAAGCCTGAACAAATTCATTAGCCTAAAATTAATTAGGCTAGGCCAACATTTTTTGCCACTCTCTCCCCACACTGCCCCCAGTCCTCTATCCTGCTGCTTCCTCTGCCTATCCTTTGAGCCTTCTTACTCACCTCTTGGTAATTTCATTTGGATTCCTTATAACTGGCCTTGGCTTTTCCCTTCTGTTCTAGCCTTTGTCACTGGTACTATACATCATGTTTCCACCTCTAATTCCATCAGTGGTGTCATTTGAAACCTTTGTTTGTTTGCTTATGTTATTATATTTTATATCACTATGAGAAAAATAATATGAGAAACCAATGAAATGAGAGATAGCTTGGAAATCTGTAAATGAATTTATTTACAGTGAAATGAAATATATAATTGCAAATATATTTCCACATATACACCCCCAAGAGAAGGAGTGAGGGATATGTGTTTCATCAGCAGCACAGCCAGCTCTCTGTAGCAATAGGAGCTTCTCTTTCACTCCATTCCTAGAGCACACAAATCTTAGACAATGAAACACAGCAGCACAGATGGGATATTTCCCTCACAGGATATGAGTGATTTTAATGAGGCTTGAAAATTGTCACCTTCATAGATGAATGTATTTACATTTTTTTCTTATTTATTCAGCTATAGCTGACTATAGTTTTCTTGTCCTCCTGATGCTTTTCCTGATGATACCATAGATTTATGCCACTCTACAGTAATCAAAAAAATCCTTTATTATATATGTTTATTTGCTTTTTCTAACACACTGCAATATTTTATTTTATGTGATTAAGTCATTAATGATATTAAGCAACTTGCTGAAATAAAATCTCACATCTAGTAAGTCAGGGACAAAACTCAGATGTTCCGTTTTTGGTTCAGCATTTTAAAATACTGTACTTTGTTTCTCAATAAAATCATTCAGATTGTTGTTCTCCTATTGACTTTTTAAACTTCAATTTCAAAATCTGCTTATTTCTAATTCCTAGACTGAATTCCAGCTGGATCCATCATATAATGTATTTTGTCCAATAATTTTACTTGACCCACAGAAAGAGAAATTGATTTATAATTGAAGTATATTTATGGCCATGGTGTTCCAAATGAAATATGATATTTTATTTTATTTATTTATTTAAGAGAGAGAGCATGAGAGGGGAAAGTTCAGAGGGAGAAGAGGCTCCTCGCTGAGCGGAGAGCCCAATGTGGGACTCAATCCCAGGACTCCAGAATCATGACCTGAGCCAAAGGCAGTCACTTAACCAACTGAGCCACCCAGGTGCTCTGAAATATAATATCTTAAATGACAAAATTTTGTAATTTAGTAACTTGATTCTCAAGCCTTGCATATAAAATGTATTATATTTTGTTGCTTTGATTGAGTCACTCATTGGCTTTATGTATATTTTGTTCTCTTCTATTTCCTTTATTTCTAGAAGAGCTGCTTGCACGCAATACATGTTTTTAAAAAGTAAACAAAAAATTAATGAATGGACTCTGAAAAACAACTTGAGGGCTTTGAAGGAGCAGTGGGTGGGAGGTTGGGGGAAACAGGTGGTAGGTATTATGGAGGGCACGTATTGCATGGAGCACTGGGTGTGGTGCATAAACAATGAATTATGTTATGCTGAAAAGAAATTTAAAATTTTTTTTAAAAAATTAATGAATGGGTGTCCATTTCTCTAGCAGTAGAACTTAAAAATAAATTAGTATATGGACCTTCAACTCTATGGGCAAATAATCTTCAACAAAACAGGAAAAAATATACAGTGGAAAAAACAGTCTCTTCAATAAATGGTGCTGGGAAAAGTGGACAACTATATGTAGAAGAATGAAACTCGAACATTCTCTTACACCATACACAAAGATAAACTCAAAATGGATAAAAGACCTCAACGTGAGACAGGAATCCATCAGAATCCTAGAGGAGAACATAGGCAGTAACCTCTTCAATATCATCCACAGCAACTTCTTTCAAGATATGTCTCCAAAGGCAAAGGAAACAAAAGCGAAGATGAACTTTTGGGACTTCATCAAAATCAAAAACTTCTACACAGCAAAGGAAACAGTCAACAAAACAAAGAGTCAACCCAAGGAATGGGAGAAGATATTTGCAAATGACAGTACAGACAAAAGGTTGATATCCAGGATCTATAAAGAACTCCTCAAACTCAACACACACAAAACAGACAATCATATCAAAAAATGGGCAGAAGATATGAACAGACACTTCTCCAATGAAGACATACAAATGGCTATCAGACACATGAAAAAATGTTCATCATCACTGGCCATCAGGGAGATGCAAATTAAAACCACATTGAGATATCACCTTACACCAGTTAGAATGGCCAAAATAAGCAAGACAGGAAACAACATGTGTTGGAGGGGATGTGGAGAAAGAGGAACCCTCTTACACTGTTGGTGGGAATGCAAGTTGGTGCAGCCTCTTTGGAGAACAGTGTGGAGATTCCTCAAGAAATTAAAAATAGAGCTTCCTTATGACCCTGCAATTGCACTCCTGGGTATTTACCCCAAAGATACAGATGTAGTGAAAAGAAGGGCCATCTGTACCCCAATGTTTATAGCAGCAATGTCCACGGTGGCCAAACTGTGGAAAGAACCAAGATGCCCTTCAATGGATGAATGGATAAGGAAAATGTGGTCCATATACACTATGGAGTATTATGCCTCCATCAGAAAGGATGAATACCCAACTTTTGTAGCAACATGGACGGGACTGGAAGAGATTATGCTGAGTGAAATAAGTCAAGCAGAGAGAGTCAAGTTGGGGAAATTGGAAGGGGAGGTGAATCATGAGAGACTATGGACTCTGAAAATCAATCTGAGGGTTTTGAAGGAGGGGGGGTGGGAGGTTGGGGGAACCCAGTGGTGGGTATTAGAAAGGGCATGGATTGCATGGAGCACTGGGTGTGGTGCAAAAACAATGAATACTGTTACGCTGAAAAGAAATAAAAAATTATAAAATAATAATAAATTAGTATTTCAGATAAACAAATTGGCACATTAAGTGGCAAAGTAAAGAGAATATAACTGGTACTTATAATACAGAATGTTAAGTTTAAAAAAAAAACAGTAAGATAATTGAACAAATTTGGTGAAGATGCTCTCCTGCATCTATCTATCTTTCAAAGAAGGACAAATCTTTCTTACAATTTCAAGATAGTTGCACATGTCATGTCTATACACTGAAACACAATATCCAGAGGCAGAGAAAGAACATTTGGATATCTTATGTCACTTTCTTAGGGATAAGCAACATCTTCATTGTCCCCAGGAGACTTCACCAAGTCTTTGTAGGTATGATTGGGCAACATGCTCATTGAGGAGGAAGGCTTCAAAGCACAAGTTCATTTCAGTAATAAAGGACATGGCCAGTACTCTCCAGACATCATTCTACTCTGATGTCTGTGAATGTTAGTGTGTGATTGCACAGAGGCTCTCATCCATTCAGAGTGGGTTAATTGGTGATGAGAATGAAGTTGGTATACATTTAAACCTGAAAACACATACTGTATTAAGTTATCTTTTATCTGCTTTATCTAAGCTCTAGTACCTTGAGGTTTAGGTATGTAGATAACGCCTTCTATAATTTTTGGCAATAATAGAATCCTTTCATCATCCCAGGGCAAATCTCACCAGAAATTATGGAAGGAAATATTTTTAAAAAATGAGTTTAAGCTGTCTCACTTAGAAATCCTTAGGTGTTTGGTTTGTTTTTATAAGTTTTATTGCTAATCAAAAATGAAAAAGACGGGGCGCCTGGGTGGCTCAGTGGGTTAAAGCCTCTGCCTTCGGCTCAGGTCATGATCCGAGGGTCCTGGGATCGAGCCCCGCATCGGGCTCTCTGCTCCGCAGGGAGCCTGCTTCCTCCCCTCTCTCTCTGCCTGCCTCTCTGCCTGCTTGTGATCTCTGTCTGTCAAATAAATAAATAAAATCTTTAAAAAAAAATGAAAAAGACAATTTCAGTAACAAACATAATGTGAACAGAGTTAAGAACTAAACTGATATTCCTCTGATGTCTGCTTTTAGGTAGAAAAGTGAAAGATTATCAATGTTATTAAACGTGTTCAAACAAATGGTCCTTTTCCAAAGATTTATATGCAAATAAAGTTTGAAAATAGTTTTATTTCAAAATCCTATCATGACTGCAACTTAGTGATCAAGATTTCATTTCCTATATTGGTGCTCAAAAAGGATTCAAGCTTTTGGAATTTTTTTGGAATCTGTTTATCTTGTCAGGAAATATTACTCACATCTAACAGAAAATATCATTCTTAAATATCCACACTGCTTTGCAAGGATAAAGGAAATAAGGTAAAAATGGTAGTCATTGAAATATATTTTATAAAAAAAAGAAATATACTTTACAGGCAGCTTTATTTCCTACTTCCCTTCACACTGTCCCAATTTATGTAACATTGAGAAACTCTTCATAAATAATCACATTTTCAAAAAAAGTAATTTTTGTGTAAAAACATAATTTTCCTATATACAAATCTCTTTGATTCCAGAGAAAACAATCATTTTGTAAGGGAAATAGATATAGGATTCTTCAGATCCTTTGTGGGGAAAGGGATCTTCTTCAGATCATTATATAGGAGACTAATAAATTAATATATAGACTATAGTAATATACTTTTGGTTTACAAAACCTTGAATGTAGTTAAATCACAATGAATTGGTCAAGAAGAGTCACTGTATTATGTTTCTGAGTACATTTTCAATTAAGTTAGCAATCGCCTCCTGAGCAAAATATCATTTCATCAGAATGCGTTTAAAGACTACACATTTAGATAAGATAATTATAAATTCTCTGAGGACAGAGACACTATCTACATCACTGTGAATTTTGATTATCTACAATGGCACTTAGCAGATATAGTAAATTCTCAAAAATATTTAGTGAAGGGATGCTGAATGAGTTTTCTATCAGAAGGCAACTTCCACAGCCAATAACCACGTGGAAAATAAATAAGAGTTAAATGAGTTTGAGAGCATACTTAATCCAGATAAAGTTTAAAATACATATGGAGTTTCTACTCTTTTTTATTTTTTAAGATTTTATTTATTTATTTGACAGAGAGAGAGAGAGAGAGATCACAAGTAGGCAGAGAGTCAGCAGAGAGAGAGGGGGGAAGCAGGCTCCCCACTGAGCAGAAAGCCCAATGCTGGGCTTGATCCCAGGACCCTGAAATCATGACCTGAACCAAAGGCAAAGGCTTTAACCCACCGAGACAACCAGCTGCCCCTGGAATTTCTACTCTTATACTCTTTTTATTGTGAAATGTAACACACATATAAAGTATATAAAAATAATTGTACACTTCAAATTTCTATAATGTGAATACTGATAAAACTCTTACCCTAATACATAAAACTGTCAGTAGTCAAGTATCCTCTATATTTCTCTTTAGCAAATTCCTCCTCACTAAAGTTAACTACTATTTTAATTTACATTAACTGTGTTTTTTTAAATTTTCTTTTATTGTAGAGTTCAGTTATTCAAATATACATCCCTAAATACTAAAGTTTAGCTTTACTTGTTTTTGAACTTAGTGCAAATTGAATTAGGCAGCACATGCCACTTTGTACTGTATCTCTTTTACTTTGTATTATGATTGTGTTTTATCCAGATTACTGTGTGAAGGCATAGTTCATTTATTTTCAAGGATATGTTGCATATCACTGTATGAATCAAAACAATTTATCTATTTACCAGTTTTTCTTTCTATTCATAGCTCTTTTTAATAATGGGATTATTTGTATTCTTGTACATGCCCTCTTTATGTAGTTATGGATGCATATATGCATAGATTTCAATTCAATACATGCCTAAGGCAGAAATTACTGGATTACAGACAGATGTCGTTAACATTACTGATGTTAATTAAACTCCTTCTGAAATAGTTGTATGAATGTTCACTCTTACTGGCAATGTATATAACTTTCAAGACTCTATACTCTCATATATTACACTGGCAATCTTAAAATTTTAGTCACACCAGTAAGAGTGTCCTTGTGTTCCATATTTTTAAATTTATCTGATTACTAATGAAGTCAAACAGCATTTCATATATTTATTTACCATTTAAATATCCTTTTTGCAACATGGGGGCTTAAGTGGGTAGGAGAAGAATAAATGAAACAAGATGGGATTGGGAGGGAGACAAACCATAAATGACTCTTAATCTCACAAAACAAACTGAGGGTTGTTGGGGGGAGGGGGTTTGGGAGAAGGGGGTGGGATTATGGACATTGGGGAGGGTATGTGCTTTGGTGAGTGCTGTGAAGTGTGTAAACCTGGTGATTCACAGACCTGTACCCCTGGGGATAAAAATATATGTTTATAAAAAATAAAAAATTTTAAAAAAACCAAATAAATAAATATCCTTTTTGGTAAATCACCTATATGATCCTCTCATCTATTCTTCTAGTCATCTGTTTTCTATCTATGGACATGGTCGATTGTTACATATTCTCAACATAAGTTCTTGTGGTTATATATTTTGCTAATATAGCCTTCCCATTTTTGCCTTGCCTATCTGATTTTCCTAAACCACTGACTCATCCCCAGTGAGTTCTTTAATAAGGCCATTTTTATCTTTTGCTTAATAATGACTAGTGATATTTTACCTGTTTAAGAAATGCTAATCAGAAATTAGGATCATACCATACTATATTATAAATAATTGCATTTTTAAACTATTTCTTCCTCTTGATACTATTAGATCTGTGAGGACAATAACAGTGTTATTTTGATATATGTTGTATAATAATATAGAATAGTGTATAACACAAAGTAGACAAAAAGTAGCTATAAATATATTTATTTATATATTACTATGTATCCCTATATTTCCATATTTGTATCCATCCTGCTAACCATCAACATATCCATCCACACATGTATGAATATGACATCTTGAGACAGTAATATATACTAATATTTTAATTGTTTTCCCCACTAATTAGACATAAACTAATTGAAATCTAAGTAAGATAAAAACATTTGATGTGTTTCACAGAATGAATACTTTTGTTGGAGTTCTTTTCTGATGAACATAACCCTTTGTATGAGGCTTTATTTTAATCATTTTAATAATTCCTTTAATTTGAAGTTCTGAGTCATCCTGTTAGGAATTCAGAGCATGTAAATGATCAGTAACCCAAGTTGTACTGATATTTCTCACGATTAGTGCCATCAAGATCTTAGATTCCTGGGTGTTCAGGCATTTCATTACCATAAGCCCTTAGAATCCTATGAGCTGTTTGCACAGCATACTGTTGTTATATGAACCTTAATCCAAATGTTTTAGTTCTAGCTTTTGTGTAGGCTCCTTACTTGGAATATGTGTGGGACTTGTATGAACCATGAGGACTAGTCCTCTAGCCTAACTGGCTCCCTTTCCCTCTTTAATTTAGAGAACTTGGCTAAATCTTGGCTCTCGAGTTCTTTATACATCCAGATCCATAGGAGAAAATATATAAAGATTAACTAGGAGAAAAAGAGCTTCTCCCAAGAGTAGAACTACTTTAACCATTTGCCATGTCCTAGAAATTATGCTGACCCTTTTTGGCTTTCTAAGGAACTTGCAAGAGCTTAGCTAAAGGCTAAGATGTTTTCCCCCAATCACACCTGCATGCATCTAACTATTTCTACAATAGCTACCTTGGCTGCACATAGTTTCAAATAAAAAAAGGAAAAAATAAAGAGTACTTAAAATATAGAGGTCACAGAAGAGGAACAAATCCTTTAATAGTGCATACTCTGGACATAGGAAAGAATTTTACTCATTTAGATACCTGATACCATAGACCAATAGAGCACATAACTGTGACCTTGATTGTAGGGCTTGATTTTTTTCTTTTAAGATTTTATTTATTTCTTTGAGAGAGATAGGGAGGACATGAGCAGGGGGAGGGGCCGAGGGAGAAGCAGACTCCCCTCTAAGCAGGGAGCCTGGCAAGGTGCTCAATCCCAGGACCCTGAGATCATGACCTGAGCCAAAGGCAGATGTTAACTGACTGAGCCACCCAGGCACCACTGTAGGGCTTGATTAAGTAGAGAGAGGTGGGGAAGACAAAGTCTTGAGTTTTCAAAGAACATTTAATATATAATTTAAAACTAGTAAAAGCAATATTAAATATTAAATCTTAATGCCCATAATCCATGTGTAATATTGTTCTAGATACATATTTTATTAAGGAATAAGAGAGTTGGGGTGCCTGGGTGGCTCAGTGGGTTAAAGCCTCTGCTTTCGGCTCAGGTCGTGATCTCAGGGTCCTGGGATCGAGCCCCGCATCGGGCTCTCTGCTCAGCAAGGAGCCTGCTTCCCTCTCTCTCTCTCTGCCTGCCTCTCTGCCTATTTGTGATCTCTGTCTGTCAAATAAATAAATAAAATCTTTGGAAAAAAAAAGGAATGAGAGTTAATAAAATTTTATATGCAAGTATATTCAGAATAATATTATTTATGGCAATGGGAAATTGAAAACTACTTGTGTCCAATATTAAAATGGTTAGCAAAATACTGGTATATCGATATGTATTATTGAGACATAAATGATTTTACCTTAAAAAACTTGCATTATTAAGCTAAATAAAAACAGGATTTTATATTTTAGGACACCAACAATATAAAGAAAGTAATAGATGTGATTGGCTTTTTGATACGTCACTTTGACTAGATTAATATTTCCGGCTGTTTAATAACACTAACCTAGTTGCTCCTGTGAAGGAATTGATTAGATGCAATTAGATTTGCTAAGTGAGTGGAATTTTAGGGCTATTACTGTGGGTATGCTACCATAATCAGTTAAAAGTCTTTTTTAAAGCAGAGCTGAAGAATTCCATTTGTGGACAACAACTATGGCCTCTTTTCATGTTAATTCCATACTGTACCATCTCTTCCCTGTTTAACTACCCGTGGACACCCAGCTTCTACCATCCTGTGAGGTTTCCAGTTTGCTGGTGATCTTTCCTTCCTGATGGTTGAATTCCAGAATTTGAATTGCTTAGCTAACCTCCACTGTTTTGCAAGCCAACTCTCTATGATATATCCTTCAATATGTTACTCATTGGTTCAGTTTCTCCTGAACGTTGACTGATGCAATAGATATTATGTATATAACATGTTTACAATATAAGAAAATATCCCAAACAATTGTGACTGCTTCTAGGTTACTGACTAAGGTTTAGGTTTATTTTTCAATTGCTTCATTTCTACAATTTATGCAGATATATCAGATTGTAATAGTTAAACACTATTATATTTGAAAAAAAATTTTGGAAGATTTTATTTATGACAGAGAGAGAGATAGCGAGAGAGAGAGAACATAAGCACCATGTGGAGTGGGAGAGGGAGAAGCAGGCTTCCCAGAGATCAGGGAGCCCAATGTGGGGCTCAATCCCAGAACTCTGGGATCATGACCTGAGCCAAAGGCAGACACTTAACAACTGAGCCATCCAGGTGCCTCTATATTTGAAACTCTTATATATATAAAACTTTCCCAGTCTCATTCTACTCTCAACATGCAACTTCATGTTGCTTACTCATTTGAAGAAAAACTGCATTCAGGATAATAATTGTTATAAATCACTTACTGCCAATTACAGGATATTTTTTTACTTCAAAATATAATTGAATAAAACAAAAGAATAGGGGCACCTGGGTGGCTCAGTGGGTTAAGCCTCTGTCTTTGGCTCAGATCATGATCTCAGGGTCCGGGGATTGAGCCCTGCATTGGGCTCTCTGCTCAACAGGGAGCCTGCTTCCTCCGCCCTCTCTCTGTGTGCCTGCCTCTCTGCCTACTTGTGACCTCTGTCTGTCAAATAAATGAACAATATCTTTTAAAAAAAAAGAATAAATTATTATTGTCATGATTTCAGAGAATATATATATTATATATCCTACAGAATATATATAATATATATATAATAAATGTATACACACACACACACACACACACACACACTTCCTCTGCCTCTATACTGTCTTCCTCTCAGTCAATCCCTGTCTCCTGGCTTTAAATTGGTCCAACAGACCAAGTCTTGATCAAATGCCCTTCTTAGTGCAGGCCCATATCTACTGATATTATATCTATATCTCTACAACATTATATGTAGAAGTTGACACAAATCCTTTGTAAATATTTGATACTGGAAAAAAGTTATCATTAACTTGTCCAACCAAAAAAAAAAAAAAAAATTAAGTGTTTTTCTGTGCCAGATTCTGTATTAGATTCTGGGTGATTTAAGATCACTTTTGGCTCTCAGTGTGGAAGAAGCATTATAAAGGCAAAACTGAATAAATAACTTGAATACAATGAAATAATTTTCTTGGTAAACAAAAATGTAAGTCACCTAACTTGACTAATTCTGATCCCAGTGAAATTTCTTAGTATTGTCCACATGTTCTAAACTGAATACTATCTGTTACTCTGGGTTTTGTCTTAAACTATAGCAAATATACTCAAAAAGTGATACACAGAATAGTTTAAAATTGGCTTTTCTGTTTAGAAAGAACACATAAAAGAAGGACATGAATGAAGATGATTTTACATGTCAGGAAAACCATAGTAATTCCTAAAAATGTAAAACAAAGCTGGTCTTCTAAAACCTGAGTATCTGAAGAATATGACATAGTTGATATAATTAATGATGTTTATCTATGTATATATAAATATATATACACACAATAACATGAGACTCATAAGTCTTTCTATAATTACCAACCTGTTTTACATTAGTGAAACCCCAAGGGGGGTGGAATTTATACTTTCAGAAGAATAGAGAAGATAAAATCTACTATTCATGATTAGCTTAAATTATGACCTCACTAAAATTTTATCTGCTTCTACAAAACTTAAAGTATTTATGAATGATTCATCACAGCATGAATTATGCGGGGCACCTGGGTGGCTCAGGGGGTTAAGCCTCTGCCTTCAGCTCAGGTCATGATCTCAGGATCCCGGGATGGAGCCCCACATTGGGCTCTTTGCTCAGCAGGGAGCCTGCTTACTGCCCCACACCCCCCTCCGCCTGCCTCTCTGTCTACTTGTGATCTCTCTCTCCCTGCCAATAAAGAAATAAAATCTTTAAAAAAAAAACATGAATTATGAAGAAGGTTGACATGATCTATCCTGCATTACTGGCAAAAACCCCATGCCCTGTCTGAGGCCTGTAAAATGAAGCTCTATTTTCTGTTTGAAATTTCAACCAGGGGATACTACAAATGTACACTCATTTCTCTCTCATCCATTTTTTAATTCTAATTTCTCTGTACAGTTTACCTATTACTGGGTATAACAATAACCGATTTGTTATTGTATTGCTACCTGGTATTCTATAAGAGAGTCCTTTCTCCTTAGTAAAAGATAGCATGTGAGCTTTCTAATTGATATTCAGTCCTTACATGCCAATAGTATGCTTAACAGATGTATATAAAATCTTAATGATATACTTTCATATACAATATTTTTCCAAGTTTTTATTTAAATTCCAGCTAGTAAACAGTGCGATATCGATTTCATGTGTAGAATTTAGCAATTCATTCACTTACATACAATACCTGGTGCGTATCCCAAGTGCTCCTCTTAATAACCCATAACCTATTCAGAACTTCTCTCCCACCCAGCTCCCCTCTGGTACCACAGGCTTGTTCTCTATAGTTGAGAGAATGTTTCTTGGTTTGCTTGTCTTTCTCTATCACCTGCCCATGTTCATTTGTTTTGTTTCTTAAATTCCACACATGAGTGAAATCATTTGGCATTTGCCTTTCTCTGACTGACTTATTTTGCTTAGCATAATACTCTCCAGCTCCATCCACGTCCTTGCAAATGGCAAGAATTCATTCTTTCTGATGGGTGAGTAATAATCCATTATATTTATATTCTATAATATATCTTTATATATAAATATTACATATTTATATATGTGTATATATACATATTTATGTATATGTATAAATATTGTACATGTATACTCTTCTTCATTCATTCATCAATCAATGGACATTTGGGCTTTCTCCATAATTTGGCTGTTGTTAATAATGATGCTATAAACACTGGGATGCAAATGTCCCCTAAAATCAGTATCCTTTGGTAAATACTGGGTAGTACAATTGCTGGACTGCAGGAGAGTTGCATTAACTTTTTGAGGAACCTCCATGCTGTTTTCCAGCATGGCTGAACCGGTTTGCTTTCTCATCAATAGTGCAAGAGAATTCTGCTATTTCAGCATCTTTGC
Source organism: Mustela putorius furo (assembly GCF_011764305.1). NCBI lineage: Eukaryota > Metazoa > Chordata > Mammalia > Carnivora > Mustelidae > Mustela > Mustela putorius. The sequence goes on along the minus strand of NW_025421477.1, from coordinate 79,126 downwards.
CAACATCTAATGTTTCCTGTGTTGTTAATTTTAGCCATCTGACTGGTACAAAGTGGTACCTCATTTTTTTAGTTCTCTGATGTATGTTTCCCTGATGGTGAGTGATGTTGAGCATCTTTTCATGTGTCTTGTAACCATCTGTATGTCTTCTTTGGAAACATGTCTATTCATGTCTTCTGCTCATTTTAACTATAGATTATTTGGTTTTGGGGTGTTCAGTTTTGTAAGTTCTTTATATATTTTGGATAATAACCCTTTTTCTGAATATACAATACTTCTAGCCAGAAGACAGGAATTACTATTTTTATTTCTCTTCATAGAAGCTCAGTTACATACTAGTAATTCAGAAGACTGTATTAAGCTTCAAATACCTGTGACTTTTAATTTTTTAATTATTTAAAATGCTTGAAGATATAAACTAATCTATCAATGTTTCACTTAAGCAGAAGTTATCTTAACTATTATAATTTATACACATGCCATCATATATTTGTTCTTTTTTCTGTAATATTATTGGTAATCAATGGACATCAGAAATGAACTGTCAGAGATCAGTTATAAAGCTTACCAGCGTAATAATACCAAGATTAAATAGGAACCATTAAAGGAAAATACAATTTAGAATAGCAAAGCTCATAAATACATAAATCAACAATGGATAGAATACTTCAGGAAAGATTAATACAAATAGTTGATGCCGAACTGGAACTTGAAGAAAGAATATTTGTGTGGATAGCAATAAGAAATTGTCTAAGTTGTAAAAAACAAAAGTAAAAGATAAGTGAAAAATTAGCATTTTTCAGATGTTTATGGAAGAGTAACTAGAAAAGTCTTGCAAATTTGGATTAGGGTGTCATTATTTTCAAAAGCGTCTTCAAATAGCACAGTTTAGATTTAATACAGTTGCTAATGACCTGAGATCACAAAAGGAACACAATTACTACAGTAAAACAGTGTTTAGTTCATATACTTGTGAATTTGTTCAATTATGTTAATTACTAGTTCTGTGAACTTGGGCAAATTAATTTACTTCTGTGACTAGCAGAAGCACTGATACGTAGTTAATAAACAGTAAACATTAGTTCTCATTTTTCTTATCCACTTTCTTTGGCATAAACTAAAAAATTAGAGGAAACAAAGTTGTACATGCACAAATGAGACGAAAGTCATAGTCTTATTTATAGATTAAACACAAACTACTGGTAACATTTGCATTTTGAACAATCTATATACCTTGAGTCTTTTTAAACAAATCCAGACAAACTATCAACCTTATTTCTAAAAATTTTTATGAAAAATCATTTAGTGAGTTTCAATTGATAATAAAATGCTCACTGAAAATATTTTTGGAAATTTCCTTATATTCGTCGCAACACTATTTACAAAAGTGGAAATGTATATATTACACAAAGGCTCAGTGAAACTGTACTCTAGAATCATTATTAAATACATTGTGTGACATTTATTTCCTTTACTGAATATCATAAAAATATTGTAAGTCAAGAATGAAATTGAACTACATGGACACAATATTAACAAATCAAAAAACTAAACTTAAGAGAACTTAAATCTCACATGATCTCAACTAATTTATAATCAAATTATGTAAAATGCAAATTTCACTTCAGCCATTAGATGCAAATATATATTTTTTAAAGTAAACTAAAATACTGTTCAATCAAATCGTATTATTTGATTACTATTGTTATTATCAAATAAGTGAATTATCAAAGGATGTTAACTTGAACCTCAATAGATTTGGATTTGAAAAAAATCACATAGTTGCATTTTGCTAGTAAATCAGAGACAACAGAAAAACAAAGCTAAAACATTTAATGTCTTCAAATTGTTAGAAAAAGTTTTTATTGTGTTTTTCTCCAAATACTGTTAAATAACATGGTTTGAAATTGGTTTGTAGAGATTGCAACATGAACCTGTATATGTTTTTTTTTTACTACTTACTAGCAATATCTGGATGATTTAAAAAAATGATCACACAATGATGGCTTGTAATATTAATATTAAAGCTTGTAGCTTAATAAATGCTTAAAACAATCTGTGCTACACATAAAAATCAAACTGAGATTGAACAAAGTAAATGGTATATATTAATTTTTTAAATGTTCATAATTGTTTTTGGGGGGATGCAAATTTGCAAGTGAATTTTTTTAAATTTAAGTATAATTGACACACAAAGTCACATTAGTTTTATATGTACAACATAGTTATTCAATTTCTCTACATCTTATGGTATACTCACCACAAGTGTATCTACCGTCACCAAAGAAACACTATGATTACAATATCATTGACTATATATTGACTATCCTTATACTGTGCTTTTTATTTCTGTGACTTATTCATTACATAACAGGAATCCTATACTGTAACTAGAAGCCATTCTCCTTCACTCATTTTGTCCATGACCCCACCACCCTTCTTCCTTCTGGTACCATGAGTTTGTTTTCTGTATTGATAGGTCTGATCCTGCTGTTTGTTTATTCATCGTTTTTTTAGATTTCACATATGAGTGAAATCATATGGTATTTGTCTTTCTCATTCTGACTTATTTCATTTGGAGTAATACCCTCCAGGTCTATCCATGTTGCCACAAATAGCAAGACTGCATCCTTTTTATGGCCAAGTAATATTCCATTACATATGATTCTATCACATCTTTATCCATATATCTATTTAAAAGTGCCCATAATCTTTGAAGCCACATTATATGTCCTCATTTTCATTTTATATTTTACATAATAAAAATGGGTAAAGAAAATAAGTAACATAATCAACAAATAACTACTGAAAATTATAGGGAAGGAATTTGACAAGGCAATGCAAAGACACTGGAAGCACAGCCTACATGTACCCATGTGACTTTTGGTCGACAGACTCTCTAAAGATCAAACTGATACCACGTGACCCAAGGACCCAAACACAGATCACACTCTTAGCATAAACTATATATAGAATGGCCAAAGAGCTCCTCCAAAAATCACATTTGTTAGCATAAAGTATCTGGTGTGGCCCTATAGCCTTAGGTAAACAAAGATATTATTAATAGGCAAGAATCAAAGGCTTAAAGATTATCTCCAAGGAGCTGAGCAAAGACCAAATCTTTCTTTGGAATGAGCAGAATGGGGACAATTCAAACCTGCTGAATAATCCTCTGCTGCACAACAGAAAACAAAAAGAGTGTGAACTGGTATTCAGAAAGTCTAGGAGAGTCTAACAGTTAAAATTTAGAAACTAAAATATTTTCTTCATGATATTTCCTTTTCTTTTTCTGGGAAATAAAACGATTTATAAATTAAACAGTTTGTTGAGTCAAACAATGGTAGTTTGACCTTGGTTGCTTCACTAATTGCTATGCAATATCTTGAGACTCATTAGCATTGTCTTACCTTTCCAGACCATCTGGTATTTGATAGAAGTAGATACAAGTACAAACAAAATGATCTTTCCGTTTTTCTAGGTCACTCTGGCATGGTGATCTATTCTACTCTCATGTTTCTGCACATGCATTAAATGCAAATAATCATGACAAAAATATTTTTATAATGAAACAACAAGTAAATTATTCACTGCTACAGCAGCATAAGAAGATGTGGAGAGAATTTTTATTTGACAGTGAAAATTCTTACAATTCTAATTCATCATCAATGTTATACTTTTTCAGCCAAATGTTTTGCTGAATAAAAATGTGAAAGGATAGAAATAAAGATAAAAAGTTCATCTTGACAAATTCTTGTTTTAAAAACCACAGATGACATATTTTCTTTCTCCAGTTTATATTTAAGGAAGGATAAACAGAAGTTAATCAAAAAATATACTGGACAATTACTTGGGAAATTTTAGAATTGTCAATTCATGCACCTTATATGAGAAACAAGCTAAACATCAAGAAGTTTTAGAGGATGGTGTTATTATGATGAATTCGAGGTTTGTTCATCATACTGGAGTGTCCTGAAAATTTTATCAAGGGAGAGCATGTTTTTCAGTTTCATGCAGATGCCAATATATACAAATCACAATACACTGCCATTAGCATCAGTAGAGTCCGCCTGTCATGACGACCATCGTTTCACAGCCACTTCGTACAAAAACAAACAAACAAACAAACTAAAAACTTGTCTAGCTAAGGTGAAAGTCTGGTTTGTAGCCATAAAACCAGTCATTCTGTCCACTTGATTATTTAGAATCATTAGTGACAGCTACTTATTTCTGAGCATTCATGTGAGACACAAGGATACATATACCCTCAATCCATTGGTAACTTCACACACATTTCCCTCAAGATTGTGCATTCCATTTCTTTCAAACGTGTTCATTCCAAGCTCTAGACAACTACACAAGATCTTTCCCACTACTCAGTGGAAAGATCCATATCCACCAAACACCCGTATCTCCTCCTTCTTTACCAAATATGCAACTTGGCTATTTAAGTACTTACTTTTAGCTCTGTTACTAGGAAGAATTCTCTTCATAACCGTCCTTCAGAGCCATCTGAAAGTAAGAATATATCAAATATAATCTATCAGTAGTCTATTTCCATCCATCTGGGAAATTGACTCAAATATTTTCTTTTAGTTGTTCAGTGAGAAGCCTCTTTACCACTGGTATGACCTGAAGAAGAGGGACTGGTCTACAAAAGGAGACCTGGGAGCCTGCATCATCAGATCATGTGATTTACTTGTTTCTTCTAGACGTGCTTAAACCTGATCTTGGATCTACGTCTGTAAAGACTGTATTAATCTGTTTTGCTTAATAATAAATTACTCCCAGAATTTAGTGATTTAAATGAGCATCACTTATTTTTACTTATGAATCTATGAGTATTTGAATATCAGATGTTTTACATGGGGTTTAACTTTGAGTTCAATCTACAAATTGGGTCTAACGTGCCTTGGACCAGTGAACCAGTGGTAGCCGGTTTTTCTGAGAGCAATGATAAACCAAGAGATCACACCTTTTGGCTGCATATTTTTGGCACTTCTCAACTGATAGATGGGCTCTATGTTTACTCTCCTTGAATTTTGGCTCTTCTTCTGTGATTGCTCCAATTAGCAAACTATAGCAGAAGTGTCACTATGCTTGTTGGAGGCTTAGTCTTTAAAAAGATCACAAATTCCAACTTAGTCTCTTGGAGGTCTGAACACTTTGTAAAATATATACCACCATCTTACTTGAGAAACTAAATGAAAAAATTCTGAGATTACACAGAGAAGGAAGCCTATTTGAGGGCAACCTATCAACTATCTCTACAAAAACATCACTTATGTTAATGGAAGCTATTTATTTTCAAACCTGACCAGATGCTAGGTGAATGTCACCAGTGAACCCCGTAATGACACACTGAGCAAAAGAGTCTCTCAGCCAAGTTCAGCACAATTTCCTCAACCACGGAAATATGAGATATAATGAAATAGTACTTGCTTTCTTTAAGTTATGTCTAGAGGGTAAGGAATAGAGATAGATAGGTTTAGGGGTTCTGTTCTCCACAGGTCAGGTGCCAACTATGTTTATCCTAATTATACATTTGAAGACTGGAAAAATCATCACAGAGCCCACTGTGAATTGTACTTAGACCAGAGATTCAATTATAATCTAATTTCCATTATCTAACTTCTGTAAGCACTACTATAACTGGAGGACATTTTGAGTTTCTTGGTAGTAGAGCCAACTTAGCAACTATGTCTAAAATTCATCAAAATATTAGTATATTCTTCATTCTCTGGTATACTATGAACTTACAAAATGGTCACAGAGCCCCTTTAAAAAGGATCAAAATGATTTCTGTTGTATATTTTTACAGTGGCATTATAGGGTCTTTAAACAAAGTATCTTCTTCAACTGGCAGACTAAGGGATTTTTAAGTGTCTTATATTCAGAAAGGGGGGGAGCAAAAAGTATCTCACTGTTCACTAGCTCTTAGTGCTATTTTTGTGATTCTATACAGCTCAGCAACATTCTAGTGTCTGTCCCACTATGTAACTCCTAAAACAATTATGATCTTTTAGACACTGCCACAGATCCCCTTAGATGGGGCATCCTGAATTTCAGTCTCCCAATGCTGCACTTTATGCTGATTTTGTGCACCGCATGTCAATAATAAGTACTGCCACCTAGCTTCTGCTATCCTAGAATTCCACTGACCCCATTCATATTAAAGAGCCTTGCTCCATAGAAGCATTTTCTACCATTAAATATAGTTTATAGAGGTCAGCCACCACTGAGCCAAAGATGCCCATGTGGTCTCCATCAGGGCATTAGTAATTGACTAAGTGAAAGAAATGTCCTCGAGGACCTGCTGGGGAACACAATTAAGTGGTAGATATTTACATCTTGCAAATTAAATTAATTCTAACATCCTACTTCCTTAAGCTTTTAACCTTTCCTTAGTGCTGTAACAAAATGTCCTTTCATTGCCATTTCAAGCGTTGAAGACTATTATCCTGTCCGAGTTTTAATAAACCATCTCAGACAACTTTTAAGACTGTTTCCAGTACCCCTGCCAGGTCTGGGAATCCCCAGCAAGGAGTGAGTTCACCCATCAATAAATTATTTTCTACAACCTCGTACTACATGTCTTTCTAGCTTAAGATATTTAAGGTCTCATATAAAAGTTCAGGTCAGGTTATCCGTGTTTACAAAATAGCTCTAATTTCTACCTCTTGTGAGAATTTTGGTAATTCGTTTAATTAATCTGTGCCTCATTTTGCCTAGCATAATTATAAAAAGTTTTTTAATAGTGATAGAAGCAAGAAAATTAAGAAAGTAAATGTGAAAAGTTCAGATCATTGTTTTCAAATAGGAAGTAACTGGGGCACCTTGGTGACTCAGCTGGTTAAGCATCTGACTCTGGATTTTGGCTCAGGTCATGATCTCATGGGTCATGGGATCAAGCCCTGCATTGGGCTCCATGCCCAGTGAACAATCTGCTTGAGTTTCTCTCTCCTCGCCCCCTCCCCCAACTCATGCTGTCATTCTCTCTCTCTCTAAAATAAATAAATAAATTTTAAAAATAAAAGAGTCTCTCCATCTCCCTTTGCTCATTCCCACATGTGCTTGCACTCATTCTCTTAAAAAAAAAGGGCAAATATCTGTTGTTTTTGGTTTTATTATGTCCACCAAAAAGATAAGTTGAGGTCTTAATCCCAATAACTAGGAATATGACTTTATTTGAAAATAGGGTCTTTGCAGATGTAATCAAGTTAAGATGATGTCATTATGTGTTATGCTGGGTCTTAATTCAATGACTAATGTCCTTGTTCGAAGAGGAAATTTGGACACAGAAATGCAGAGATACACATAGAAGAGAATGTTATATGAAGACACAGAGAATGTTATATGACACTGGATGAAAAATGATGCATCAACAAGCCAAGGCACACCAAAGATTGTTGGCAACCAATAGAAGCTAGGAAGAGCCACAGAAGGACCCCACACCACTGCCAGATCATCAGAGAGTATAGCACTCTCACCCCTTGATTCAGACTTCTGGCCTCCAAAACTGGGACAGAATATATTTCTGTTGTTTTAAGACAGCTGGTTTGTGTTACTTTGTCATGGCAGCCCTTAGGAAAACTATATAACACCCACAAGGATTAGTCATTAAATTTTTTAAAGATTATCTATCTATGTATTTATGTATATATTTATTTATTTATTTATTTATTTATATATTTATTTATGTATATATATTTATGTATGTATTTATGTATATATTTATGTATGTATGTATTTATTTATTTAGAAAGAGAGAGCAAGAGTGAGTACAGGTGGGGAAAGAGGAAGAAGGAGAAGCAGACTTTCTGTTGATCAGGGAGACCTAGCGTGGGGCTTGATCCCAGGACTCTGAGATCATGACCTGAGCCAAAGGCAACTGCTTAACCAACTGAGCCACCCATCCGTTCCTCATTCATTTTGTTTTCTTTTTTCTTTTAAAAATAATTCGCTTTCTTTTGCATGCCACAGGACAGATTTCTTTAAAACAGGGTACATCAAGAATAAAAATAACCCCCCAACAATCTTTATTTTCACTAATATAAGAAATCCTTCTGGAAACATAAGCAAATGACTAAAAAGGCTTGAACCACTGAATCTACAAGTTAATACATGATCTGTTATGGCAGAATAACCAAGGATTTTCACCCAATGAAAGATTTTAATTTTCCAAATATAAAAGAGTCTACAAGGATCATACATGACAAAAATCTCTTATTCCAGGTTTTATGGTAAAGATGGATAACACACTGGCAGCTGAAGAAAGCTGAAACTTTTACTAATAAATAGATCCAAATTAAGAATTTCTACATTTCTTTAGAAAACAGAACCAGAATTCTTTTTTTTTTTTTGAACGATGATCCTGTGGAATGCCTTTACCTCCATCTTTCTCTAGTATTAGAAACAGTAAAACAGACACAAGGATGTTGACTGACAGCTCAACAATGCTGGATGCAGGACGTTTACAGGAACACTTGTTTAAAAGTCCTACAGGCTTATTGACTAAGGCTAGACAACAATTCATATGATCCTATTTGGTGCATTTTCTACCATGATCCAAGATCATTATATGGATATAGCCAAGGGCTGGGCCCCAACTTTCAGGAGAAAGACCACAAAGAAGAAAATAAGGGTGGCAATATGGTCCCCCCAGTTGATTATTTGTGTCCTGGAACTGGAAAAACAAAAGGTGGCAAATACAGACTGCAATGAGTTAAAGGACTTGGAAAAGTTGGCGGAGAGTGGCACGGTATACAAGTAAGGTCACTGGGCTTAGGACGGCAAGGGTGCTACGCTGAAAGAGCATCCGTGGGACCAAGTACTTATAATGTCTTGTGGTGTCATTCCCTCAATGACTTTAGAATATCTGTATGTAATAATAAATAGATCAGTTATGTAATAAGGCAGTTTGTTGAATACACACTCATCCTGTGGAATGAACCACCAGAGAGAGAAAGACAGACAGGATACCATACACATTCTTGAAAGTTTTCTTGTGATGTGTTTAATTTGTTTGTTTTCAAAGCTATCCAGGCTAACTCTTTCTGGGGATTTCCTTGGAGAGAAGAGTGGTCCGCTGAGTCTGGTTTGCTTAACCTCTCCTTTATCAAGAGAAAAATAAAGCTGAAGGTTTTGATTTTTATTTTTTTCCCTTTTGGTTGCAACATTCTGCGTGTTCTCATATAAACAAACAAATGAAAATTCACAACCAACCAAACAAACAAAAAACAAAAAACAATAGTTTTTGATGTATCCAGTTGTTGTATCCTCAGGAAATTCCAGATGTTTCCAGGTAACTCTGTAGTTTACGGACTGTGGTTTTGTCCAATGAGTAAAGCTCAAAATCAAATGTTGTGTTTGTGATATGAAAGTGTCTAGTTTCTTCTATAAGGTTCACAACCTGTTGCAGAATGTGTCTCTCCCTCAGCATCATTAACCTTCTGTGAAGCTCCACCAGTAGGTAGAGCTTTGTCACATTCACCATTCTTTATTTGCTTATCTGATTTGCTTTGCTTTATTGGACTTTTCACTTCAAGAACCTGGTTGTTGTTGCTTTTTAATAAAGGCGGTGGAGGTTTGTGATGGAGGGTGAAGAAGCTGAGCTGCTTTCACTGTCGCTGCCGTCACTTAAGCTAACCCTGCGGCTTTGGCTCCCTCCTCTATTTACACGTCTCTCCATTTCAGAGTCATTGTCATTATCCTCTCTCTCATCTGATTCCTCATTGTCATCGGAATGCAGATCTTTCATTACAGACCTTAAAGGACCTTGTTGCCTGGTCTGGGACAGTGTGAAGCTGGAGCTGGAGTTGGCAGGGCTGGGTTGTTTAGAATCAGATCTGGAGGACATGTTCTCCTCTGTGTCGGAATCATTGGGATCCACAATATTGTCAAATGGCAGTAAAGTTGTCTGTTCTTCTCAGAGGTCTCACTTTCAATTTTGACCTTTCCCATCTTGATGTGAGATTTATCTTTTATCTGTTTTTTGTCAGCAGAACACATGAGAAACAATGGTGGCATGCTAGAAAAACTCTTAAATAAAGCATCTGAACTACTCTTTTTCCTTTTTTTGGCTGAGAGTTCTTTGGAATCTGAAATGGGCGGGGGGGGGGGGGGTGGCTTTCATGGGAGCCTCCTTGTCTTGTTGTCCACTGGTGATGGTGAGTAAGTTACTATCTGGTTTTGACTCTTTCCACATGGGTTTCAGTTCCTTGAAGGCCATCTTAGGAATGTTTTTTTCTTCTTTCAGTCATTTGTTTTCTTCGGGTTTCTTAGAGGATTCTTTGGAAGATTTGTTGTCATCCTGAAGGGTTCTTTGAAGGCACTTATATGTTCTCTGGAGTCTTTAGGAGGTTTTTCCTTGAGCTCCTCCATCAGTTTGTGAGGCTTTGAAAAAAACTGGTGGTGGTGGTGGTGGTGGTGCTGGTGCTGGTGGTGGTGGTGGTTGTGTGGTGGTGGTGGCGGTGGTGGTGGTGGTGGTGGTGGGTGTGGTGGCGGTGGGGCAGTGGTGGTGGCGGTGGTGGCGGGTGTTGGCGGCGGTGGGGCAGGTGGTGGTGGCGGTGGCGGGGCGGGGCGTGGTGGGGCAGGCAGTGGCCGTGGGGGTGGTGGCGGTGTGGCGGTGGTGTGGTGGCGGTGGTGGTGGTGGCGGCGGTGGTGGTGGTGGTGGTGGTGGTGTGGATGCTCCTGTTGGGATCCCCTCCTGCCTTCAGCAACTTTCTTCTAAACTACTCTGTGGGGTTGTTGAAAGTTAGCTTTTCACCACAGAGGTGATTCACTGGTGGGTAGCCTTCGAGAGGCAATAATAAGTCATAATCAAAGCAGACTTCCTTAGGTTCTTCCTTGTTTTTAAAATAAACCTCAGTTGGCAAAATGAAACCAGCACACGCAGATTCTTCTACTTTGTAAGGTGCATCTTTGCACACTCTTTTTGGCCTAGGAAAGCTTTCATGCAAGCGGAAAGCTTTCTCCACAAGGTGCTGTATGTCCCTGTGCTCTGAGTGGCGCATGAACACCATCCAGTCATGGGTGAAGCCCTCCATGGTGGGTTTTTTCCTCACCTGGGCGCAGTGCCCCAGCTCCAGCTTCACCTGCATGGCACACAAGCTAACCATGCTCGGAGGCCAGGAGATTTGCTAGGGTGTTGTGTGGCACTCCCCTCCCCCGCGCCCCTCAGCTGTAATTCATGAAGAGGCTGCTATGAATGTGAGAGCGCCCAGGAGCGGAGGGCAGATGGGGGACATTCTCGGCCCTTTTCCCCCCGCATTCCTAAATGTTTTTAATACAGAAAACACATCTACATTTTTTATTATATTTCTTTGCCTTTACTAAAGCATAATATATTGACATAATTATTATACTATAATAATATTTCTAAGGAATATTTAAGTTTTTTTTTCATATTCTTAAGCCTAAACCAATGTCATATGTAGTCTGTAAGCACATACTAAAAGTTATAGTCAACATGCATTGATTGCTACTCCATTTTAGGTGCTATACTAAGTACTTTATGTAAATTACATGAATTTTACTTATAACAAATATATAAGGATTTTTTTTATTTTTATTTTTTTAAAGATTGTATTTATTCACTGAGAGAGAGCAAGAGTGAGAGCCAGAGAGTATAGAGGGAGAGGGAGAAGCAGACTCCCCACTGAGCAGAGAGCCCTGACACGGGGCTCAATCCTAGGACCCTGAAATCATGACCTGAGCTGAAGGCAGATGCTTAACTGAGACACCCAGGTGCTCCACAGATGTTTAAATGATGAAATTTTGGTGCAAAAAGGATAATATTCAAATCCTCATGTTGTTGAGGTAATGGAACTGCATCATATAATAACAAAGAAATCTTTGAAGGTATAATGCAGGAAGACAACATTTACTGATTTATTATATGCCAGGCACTGAATACTGAAATTATGTTTCTCAAATGTACCATCACAATATATAACTTCTGCCCCTCAAAAAATTTAGAAAAGTTTAGAAAATGAATACTTCAATTACAGTGGTTAGAAAATGAAGTTTATTGGATGTTAATTTAATTTCCTTAGCCCATGTGATCAGTAGACTAAGCCAGATAGAAATTTAATATGAAAATGAGACAATAAAGAAGTAAAGGCAATGGTGTAGTTTGTCACATGTGATACCTTTTTTGTCATTCTCACAGTATCAATGACTTATTTTCTAACATGCACTGTATCTAGATATATTTGTATAATGTGTCTTCCCCTCTAGAGTGTGTATGTTTGTCTCCCTCCCTCTTTCTCTCTCTGTCCACATGTATAGTAATAATATGTGTAGGTTAAATATTATATGTAATAAATAAGTGTTTTACAAATTTGACACAAATAAATATATGACAATTAGGATTTGACAACAAAAGATATACTGAGTTGATTTGTACGAAAAGGTTAAACAAAATATTTGTTTGTATTTAACAAAGTGGGTATTACCAACAATTTTGATGGGGATACCACTGTTTGACAGTAGACATTTCCCCACACAATGTTAAGATGTTAAAATCTCTTCCATTCATACCCTCCATGCTGGTAGCAATATTTGGTCTATGACAATTGGAAAACACCTCACCACTTTCCAAATACCATTAAAGGAGGGGGTACTAGCCCTGGTTGAAAATCTCAGAGAGAGAAGATGACAAAATAGGTTAGAAGCTGCATTATTAGGTTTCATGTAGCTAAATGCTATAGCTAACACTGTAGATTAGATATCCAGGGCCCACTACTAGACTTCTAAAAATAATGGGAGGCCAAGCATACTGAACCTTCCTTTCAGTTAAGGGTGATCATGTGATACAATTCCACCGATAGGACATATGCAAATGTGCTAGGGGCTTTCTTCCATTCAAAAATAAATAAATAAATAAATAATAAATAAAACTTAAAACCTCCCAAAGAAAGGATGTTTTCAGCTACCTGGCATGCTTATATAAAAGTCAAAGTACCACAGCCATCTGATGGGATCATGGTCATAAAAGGAAGCTGCTGGACATAAGGAATGTAAGACAGAAGAACTCTGGTGCCCTGATGAACACTTTGAACATCAGCAACAGCCCTTCATTGGTTACAACTTCTTTTTTTGCTATATAAGCATCATTTAGTTCAGTCATTTCAGTAGAGTTTTCTTTCCACCTTAGCAGTATGATCCTATCATATATAGTTGGGTGACTTATATACAAAGACTCTTATTAAAGATCTATATGAAATTATATCACAAATGGATAGGAGAAATTGTGGTCAATTATATAGTTAAGCTATTAGAAGCCAGAGAGCAGGGGTTCCTGGGTGGCTCAGTATGTTAAGTAGGCCTTTGGCTCATGTCATGACCCTGCTCTCTTCTTAGCAGGGAGTCTGCTACTCCCCTTCCCTCTACTTGCCACTCTACCTACTTGTATACCCTCTTCTCTCTCTCTGTCAAATAAATAAATAAAATGTTTAATTTTTTAAAATTCAAAAATAGAAGGCAGACAGCAAATTATTTCCATCTGAGAATACAGAAGCAGAGATAAAGATGACTGATAGGGTAAATAAGAAGATAGGAAATAATTCATAGAGCTTATGGTAGCATATAAAGGAGGAGCTGAGTGGAGTTTTTAAGAATAAATTCAAGTAAGAGAAGGAATTGAAATGTAAAAGAAAAAGAGGAGGTTTAATGAAGGAATATTTTTAGGTAAAAAGGAAATGTCTCAGCAGCAAATATATGAAAAAAAGTAGATGGAGTGCAGTATGTGGTCAATACAATACAATACAATACAATGCTAAAGTGAGAGGTCTTAAATGCACAGTAATTTGAATGATTAAGAATTTACTTGAGTTCTTTAAACAATGTTAATAAATGCTTACATAAAGACATGTGTACCCAACTTTAAAAAAAAAAAAAAAGCCTCCCCCTGATTAAATCATAAACCTTTTATTTCAGAGTTCATCTATTGTAATCAATCATTGGAGTAACAATTTTAAAATCAGTTCATTGTCACTTTAAAATACTTTAATTTCTACACGGTAAATCAGCGGCTGTAATTCTTAGATAAAACATATAAAATGATTTTATTTTCTAAAATGATAAGAAATGATGAAAGTGAGTAGAAACCAAATGGGAAACTAAGAATGCAGAGATAGTTTTCCATGAATTATAAGCTACTCTTTATCAATTTGCTCTTGTTAGAATGCATTTCACTTGTATCTTATTTTCATCTTTCAACATACATATTTCTTTGCATGGCCAATAAGAATGATATATTTGACCTAAAAGTGAAAAATAAAATATTGCTACTATTAAAAAATGTGACTCTAGGGTGCAATTTAAAAATAGGTAGTTTTTCTGAAAATATTTCATATGGTTAGTTTTATCACATGGGAAATGCCTGTGATCATTTTTTAAAAATTCTTTCAAGCTAATCTAATAGACAATGAATGAACTAGAAATATCAAATTTATAATTCACTTGAATAACTTTTATTTTTTCAGTGATAAATCTAGGAGAAAAACCTATATGTAGCAAATTTAAGAGAATTTGTTACTTATAGTGTGTCAGGTCCATGAGTTTTACTATATGCAACTTTAACTATCCTGAAATCCTTGGGAATATATTGATAAAGTGACAGAAAACTTACCCAAAATGAAGGGCCAGAGGAATAAATTAAATTTACTATCAGAGGAAATAGAAAATATCTGTAAATCACAGCATCTATAGACAGCTATGTTGGCAACGTCCCTTTAAGCCTGCTATGATATTTGCTAACCATGCTTTTGCTATTTGTTCTTATTACAGACCCAGATGGCCCAGGTTGATCTTTAATTTGTTAGGCTCAAAATAAAATATTGTCCTCTCCAGAGTTTAACAAAGGTTGCCCAACTTTATAGTCTAAGACATTCCAAATAAATCTGTTTCACACTGCAATTTAACCACAGGCAGAATATAAAGATCAGAACTTTCTCTTGGGTCTTCCCAGCTGCTCAGATTTAAATACCCTCATTGCTTGACCATCCTCCTTTGCTTACTGGGAACTATTCTATTTGAGTCATTAAATAACTAAACATATATTTTATTTGTGTTCAGCATTTTCTTGTAAGATACTCATGTACCTGAGGGAGTGCTTTTAATGTAAGGTGAAATGTGTATACATTTGGGGATGAAAAATTCTTCCCTCTTTCTCTTCACCTTCCAAGATGTTAATTGATTTTATGAACTGCTTCTATTTGGTTAGGTTTTTACTGTCATTAAATAAGACTCCAGTTTTAATTTTTTTTTTAATTTTTTATTTTTTATAAACATATATTTTTATCCCCAGGGGTACAGGTCTGTGAATCACCAGGTTTACACACTTCACAGCACTCACCAAATCACATACCCTCCCCAATGTCCATAATCCCACCCCCTTCTCCCAAACCCCCTCCCCCCGGCAACCCTCAGTTTGTTTTGTGAGATTAAGAGTCACTTATGGTTTGTCTCCCTCCCAATCCCATCTTGTTTCATTTATTCTTCTACCCACTTAAGCCTCCATGTTGCATCACCACTTCCTCATATCAGGGAGATCATATGATAGTTGTCTTTCTCTGCTTGACTTATTTCGCTAAGCATGATACGCTCTAGTTCCATCCACGTTGTTGCAAATGGCAAGATTTCATTTCTTTTGATGGCTGCATAGTATTCCATTGTGTATATATACCACATCTTCTTGATCCATTCATCTGTTGATGGACATCTAGGTTCTTTCCATAGTTTGGCTATTGTGGACATTGCTGCTATAAACATTCGGGTGCATTTGTCCCTTTGGATCACTACATTTGTATCTTTAGGGTAAATACCCAATAGTGCAATTGCTGGGTCATAGGGCAGTTCTATTTTCAACATTTTGAGGAACCTCCATGCTGTTTTCCAGAGTGGCTGCACCAGCTTGCATTCCCACCAACAGTGTAGGAGGGTTCCCCTTTCTCCGCATCCTCGCCAGCATCTGTCATTTCCTGACTTGTTGATTTTAGCCATTCTGACTGGTGTGAGGTGATATCTCATTGTGGTTTTGATTTGTATTTCCCTGATGCCGAGTGATATGGAGCACTTTTTCATGTGTCTGTTGGCCATCTGGATGTCTTCTTTGCAGAAATGTCTGTTCATGTCTTCTGCCCATTTCTTGATTGGATTATTTGTTCTTTGGGTGTTGAGTTTGCTAAGTTCTTTATAGATTCTGGACACTAGTCCTTTATCTGATATGTCGTTTGCAAATATCTTCTCCCATTCTGTCAGTTGTCTTTTGATTTTGTTAACTGTTTCCTAGGAACAACGCAAAAGGCAAGGGAAGCAAGGGCAAAAATGAACTATTGGGATTTCATCAAGATCAAAAGCTTTTGCACAGCAAAGGAAACAGTTAACAAAATCCAGTTTTAATTTTTAAAAAAATATCCTATGGCAGAAGCTTAGCAGCTTCATGGTGAAGTACCACCTTGGTATGAATTCTTTGATGCTAAACAACAAATTTCCATTTGGATAATAACATTATTTTAGCTAATTCATAAATAATTTTTAAAATATTTAAAAATAATAAGTAAGTTTCTTGATTTATATACAACTCTATTCTTGGGATACTATTTTAGAATAATGCTACATTGTGTTTAGTTGTAAATATGTGAAGGCATTACACTGATTTATTTAATATATTTTGTTGGAAGTCTGTGATGCTTAGTAATGTATGAGGTATGGATGATAAATAATGAGTGATGTCAAATGTTAAAAAAATAAATTCTTTAGAAATATTACTTGAGAAATAGACTGATGAGAGAATAAATGTCTGGATACAAAAAATTATTGTACAGATAAAGAAAAAAAAAGACTAGGAAATTTAGGAAGGACACACATGGAAGGGAAGTTAATTCATACTATTTATAAGCAAGATAAAAGTACTTTTACTTTATACTAAAGCAAATAAATGTACATTTTTGGTAAATAAGGAATTTACTTTGATTTACATTCGTTTGTGGAAAGTTTTATGAAGAAAATTCTTATTCCTTTAACATCTGTCTCAGTCTGAATAGCTATCTTTAATTAGCTATTAACAGGCAAATGTATACAAAGAACTCTGAGGATTAGATGAAAAATTAGCAGCTAGTGAAATAACATATGTGAAAATCATAATGTCAGACAATGAATAAGTTCACAGTAAAAGCTAATTGTCTACTTCCTCTTCCCTTCTTCTACAAATTCCATTTTTACAAAGAACTTCTTTGTCTATTTAGATCCCACATGGTAAGTAGTCTGCTGTAGTTTCTAATTTCCTAATGCTATCTTTAATTTCCTTAAGATTATATATTCTCTATTAGGCAGTTTTATTCATACTCCTTTTTACGAGGTGGGTTTTATAAACATCCCAATTATGACCAACTAGAAATACTTTGCACTGCACACATTACGGAGAGGAGATGGTTCTCTCACTCGACAGATTCACCACCTTACTTATACCATGCAATTGTTAACAAGAAAATTAAGAGCATAAGGAAACTGGGAAAAAAAAAAAAAAAGCAAACAAAAAAAGGACAAAACCACAAAGCTTACAAGAAATTGTAAACTTTCTAACAGATGTCTTTATTGTGAATTGACTTATATTTATGTTTTATTCATTCAGGTCTTGCCATACTTAACAATAAAAATGCACCCATGTATATATGCCATGTTATATCATGCTGACTAGACATATGTTGAGTGGTGAGGTGAACCATGAGAGACTATGGACTCTGAAAAACAATCTGAGGGTTTTGAAGGGGGCGGGGGGGTGGGAGGTTGGGGTACCAGGTGGTGGGGATTATAGAGGGCACAAATTGCATGGAGGACTGGGTGTGGTGCAAAAATAAATGAATAATGTTTTGCTGAAAATAAAAAATAAATTTAAAAAAAAAAGCATATTTTTTCATATGCAAAGAAAAAATATGACTTATAAACTGATCAATTACATGGCAAAAATATGCAAAACCCCAAAAAAACCCTCGCCACTTATCAAAACATAGTAAGGAAAAATACAAGAAAAAGCCTTATAAAGAGGTTATTAAGGAAAGCAAAAATGTAAGGTGCAAATAAAAGCAAAAAAAATATTGAGGTACGAAAGAAGGAAGCAGAGTAACATTTGGCTTTAATTTTACTCTTTAGACAAAATCTAGTCTTCAGCTTCTTCATCAATTTCAGTATTATTTTTTAGAAGTTAAAAATGTATACTTTGATATGATTTTTGGTGACCGAAAATATTTATATAATCAAGCCATACATTATCAAATATAATTATATGACAGGATGCAAACAAGATACTTTATTTGGATTCATTTTAAACATATAGATATTCACTTTGAGATACTGGTAAGCATTCAAGGATGAAACTTAACAGTTAACATGACGGAGTAGCCCACAATGAAATATTTTAAAGGTTGCAAAAGAATACCTTTTTCCTCTATTTTTTCAGACAGCAATACTAACATGGGAGCACTTACTAATGGTTGCTTGCAGAGAAAATAGTTTCTTTGCTGGAATATGCTACACAAGTTAATCAAACTGAGATACCTTGACAGTACAAGGATTTCTTACATGATACCAACTGCAAACATTTTACAATAATTCTACTGTAGGGAAGATGCTACAATTACATGCAGTGAAAGATAAAAAGCAAATGGAAAATGAGGAAAGATTTTCCTCACTTTAAAGCTAACTATATCACCAATTGCCAGATTTCCAGATCTAAGTTTTAAAAAACAGTATTTTCCAACACATTTAAGAAACAACTGAAATACTTTTTAAGGTAGCAACAGCAACATCATGAGGATAAAAAATATCAAGTTTACTTCACAAAACAGGGCACATACCCTCTTTTTGAGAGCTTGATAAACTGCATAACCTTTGAAAATCAAACTTCAGGTCAATCAAACTTAAGGTCAAGGGATAGCTGAGATGAGTCTTGGTCTGTTACTACAAGGAAAAAAGTTAGTAACTTACTAGCATTTTCCTGGGCATGATTCTATAGCTAAAAACATCTTTCTCCTGTAGTTGTATCAGTTGAAAGAATGTGTCTACTTAGTATTTTGATTGTGTTATAAAGGAACCATAGGAATCATTGAATAGCAGAGAAAGCTAAAAACCTGAATCACAATGCAAATTATTGAAATCTGAGAATTAAATTTGTATAACAAGAAAAAGGTAATAAAATTCCAAAATCTAAAAATCAAGTTTGTTTTTGTATCCTAGGAAATTCATTCAATGACTTGAAATTATTTTTACACCTGGCTTTGAGAACAGTGAAGGAGGAAGCAGTTAGTTCAAAAGAGCAAGGAAGGTGGAAGAAGATACAAAAAGAGGCAGAATAAGCTTAACAACCGGTCTGAAGGAACACTCCACACTGTCAGGGATGACAAGATAACTAAGTTAAAAAGCTGCATTGAATTCTGAAGTACTTGAATTGTTGCCCACTTTCTAAGAGGCATAACTGTGTATTAGAAGGCTTGGTTTGGCTTCACAAACTTTGTATGTGAACTCTGTAAAGACCCATTCAGTTATATGACAAAGTCGATAGTATTCCCACATTTGTGCACTGCACCATTATGCAAAATGTAGTGACTGGCTATATAGCAATTCCCAGGATTGGCTCAGTGATCCTAATGTACACTTAACTCATTTCTAAAGATGTACTTAAATTCCCTGATCAATGGCCATCCTTGGAACAATTTGGGAACAAACTAAACAAAGTAGTATTAGAATGTAACACAGAATGTAAAATAAATACTCATAAGCCCATATTGATATAAATGCATGAATGAAAAAAGTAAATGAGGAAGAAGGTAAAAATCTCTTGTGCAGAAGAATCCCAAATGAATTAAGTAGATGGTCTGCCTCGACGGAGTAAAAGATAACTTCTCACTCCTTAAATATGGGCAGCACATTACAATTGTTTTTTCAAGATTGTATTTATTTATTTGACAGAGAGAGAGAGAATCACAAGTAGGCAGAGAAGCAGGGGAGGGGGAAGCAGGCCCCCTGCTGAGCAGAGAGGCCAATGTGGGGCTCCATCCTAGGACCCTGGGATGATGACCTGAACTGAAGACAGAGGCTTTAACCCACTGAGCCACCCAGGCACCCTTTTCTTTTTATTTTCTTGGACATGCACACAAAATAATACTTTCTATACCAGTCTAATTCATTATCTAGGAAAAATAAAAAAATAAAGTCTATACAAGACTAACACAGATGGATAAATAAGTGGATTGATTAAGTAAATGGATAAATGATTAATAGATACCTGGGGGTAGAGATGATAGATAGATAGATATACAGATAGATAGGATAGATGGTCTTATGATATTCTCCATAGTTAATGCATAGAAAGAACAACAGTTCAGAGCAATGATTCTGGAGAACATTTCTAGTCACTTCTCCAGATCATAGACTTCATATCATTTGCAGACTGCAAAGAGAGCTTATATTATAGATGATGAAACTATTAAAAAAAGAAGAAATTAGTTTTTGCCCAATGTCACACAGCTAATGATCAGATATTTTATTAAGTGGAAGATGCACTAGGATATTTATAAATGTCTAAGTGCTATAACATGGCTATCTAGAACCTATCTTTGACCTTATTTCCAAAAATATAATTATTTTCTCTGCATTAATCAAGTTGAATCAGAATAATTAATTTTAAGCAGTTGATGGTAAAAATATAATTACATAAAATTAAATATTCTAATGCCCAAATTTTACAAGTTCTGAAGTTTGATATTAAATTTGACTTGAAATTAGAGTGGCAGTGAAGAAGCTTTCATATAGATTTCTGAAAATGCCAAAAGTGTATACTAATTATAAAAGAATAAAAATTGAGCTTCTATTATCTTCAGGCTGATTAGTACATACCAGGACCTAATCTGTAAGGTACATATTCAAACTTGCAGCTGTCTAAACTAAGTCTCTGACTCTGCAGTGGGATCATCAATGTATATTGATACAGCTATATACATAATAAATAAACCTTTTATTAATACTAAGAAGACAATTAGGAATATATATTAAGCCCAAAATACACTAAATAAAATTCATTGATTATCTTTAAAAATGTATATCTTGAACATTTGTTTTATCAAAATATATGATGGGATTCCTGAAATGTGCAGCCTAATCAGTAAAGTGGTTTTATATAGTAAAATATATTGTTAAATATCTTTTAATATTATAAATAATAAAGAGGCCAAAATCAATTCTTCTTAAAATATAGAATTAAATTTTGTGAACATAACTTTATAGTATAAGATACATTTTTATATCCTACAAAATATCGTGACTTATTTTCAAGATACGTCAGTTTTTCGTTTTGTTTTGTTTTACAGACTCAGAGTATAGTTATTTATAAGATATTGTGGTATTTACTAAGAGCTAGGATATGACCCTGTATCTGAATCTAATTAATTCAGGGGAGTGATCAATAAAATAGTCATTTTGTTTCTCAATGTATGTAAAGTAGGCAATATACTTACATAGATCCTTAAGATTCTTAAACCCTGGTGTACATGTCTTCTCGCAATTATTCAATCAAACACGAATCAAGGTGTTGCTGGAATGAATTTTGAAGATGAAAAAGTCTCAAATCAATTGACTTTAAGTAATAGAGGTTTCATGGATAGGTCTAGCCTGAAAGTATATCCAGAGGCCAAAGAATGAAGTGGCCTCAAAGAAATAAGGACCTGAAGCAGATATCTCCTTTTGGTCATGGGGAAGCAAACTGCAGTGCTATAGGGAAGGCCTCATGGCAGGAAATGATAGTGAGTTCTAGGAGCTAAAAATGGCCCCGGGAGGACAGCACACAACAAAATGGGGATCTCAGTCTGAGAACTATAAGAAACAGAATCCTTTCAACAATCTCTGAACTTGTATGAAGATGGTGAACTTTAGGTAACACTGAAGCCCCAGCAACACATTGATAGCCCAGTGAGACACTGAGTAGTGGATTTAGCTAATAGCACCCTGACTCATGACTTATGGAAACTAAGAGATAATGAATTTGTGTTGTTTTAAGCTATTAAATTTGCAATAAATTGTTAGCAATAGAAAACTAATACAGTATACAAATATTGCATAAAGTAAATATATTTATGAATATCTTATTAATATTACCTTGTGAGATATAAATGTGTAGTTTAGGATGAATTAAATAAAATTAAACAGCCATAAAAAAGAATGAAATCTTGACATTTATAATGGACCTGGATGGAACTAGAGAGTATATTGCTAAGTGAAATAAGGTCACTTAAACAGTATAAGCTAACATTTTGCTTTGATTAAAGTCTTCTTTTTTTAATCACTTTCAAAAAAGATATATTTAATAGACAATGAACTATTTCTTGTTGTCCCCATGTTATGTGTAGTTTGTTTTGTTTTGTTTTGTTTTTTGAAAATGTTATTTTCAGATAAGCAAGCATCAGAATTAATATGAAGTAATTTCCTCACAAAAAAACAACTGACTCAGGGCACCTGTGTGGCTCAGTGGGTTAAGCCTCTGCCTTCAGCTCAGGTCCTGACCCCAAGGTCCTGGGATCGAGCCCCACATCAGGCCCTCGGCTCAGCAGGGAACCTGTTTCCCTCTCCCCCTCTGTCTGCTTCTCTGCCTACTCGTGATCTCTCGCTCTCCATCAGATAAATAAGTAAAATCTTTAAAAAAAAAACCTGACTCATTTTATGAGTATGTCTATTATTACCTTTCAAACACTGAAAAAAGCTTTATTTTGTTATTTTTCCTTTTTGTACTTTAATGGAGTGATCATAAATCTGTTTTTACAATTTCTCAGATATCCAATCAGATAGTTAACCAAAAAATACACATTATATGCATACATCACACGTGTTTTCACTACATATTGTATTATAAATACATATAAATGAATACCAAATAAAATTATCAAAAGATCCTCAAGATCATTAGTCATTAGGGAAAGCAACTTAAAAACACATGAGATATAATTATACCTTTCTTACTATTGAAAGGAAAACAACTACAACTGGCAACACAAAACACTGAATTATTAATTACACAGAGCACATGGAATTCTAATACAGAAGTGAAAAGTGTGGACTTTCTTGTCTTGTTCATCACTTTAGAAAGAAAGACTATGTTTTCTAAGTTATTCTTTTTTTAATATTTTATTTATTTATTCTAAAGAGAGACAGTGAGAGACAGCATGAGAGGGGAGAAGGTCAGAGGGAGAAGCAGACTCCCCGTGAATCAGGGAACCTGAGGCAGGACTCAATCCCAGGACTTTGGGATCATGACCTGAGCTGAAGGCAGTCACTTAACCAACTGAGCCACCCAGACACCCATTTCTAAGTTACTCTTAATTAAAATTTCAGTTGCGTGCAACTGCACCAGAAGTCCATGTAAACTATTAAAAACTGTATACATAAATCAGAAGACAAACTAATGTAAAATAAAGCAATGCATTATAAAAAGTTTCAAATAATTTTTTGGAAGAAGAGGATACAGGTGTAGGGTCATACAGATACTATTATAAAGAAATGCAGATGTGTATAATGTATGACATATATTACAGAATATATGATATACTTAATATTCTATATCATGATATGTATTAAATGTACTAAGTATATATTTATACGGGTATCTGCATAAATGCATTTCTACTTCCAGTTAACTTGGAAACTTATTGTAAATTTTACAATCATACATATACATATACTTCTGTTTCCTTAATTATACATTAATAATTATCTTTAAATTTTTTGAATAATTCTGTTTGAAAATTATTAGTCATTTTATGTTACATGATGGTAAATGTACATTTGTGAAAATTCTTAAAACATCTTACTGATAGCAATTAAATAAAATTTAACTATTAAGTATCATTATAGATTTTCCTTACATTAGATAGTTCACAGTAAATAAAATTATTTTTTCATTTTCTACTGTGAAAACTTATCTATGTTTTATTTTCATTTTTATTTTTGTTATGGATCATATTCCTTGTGCCAAGAGGACTGCAAAGTCATAAAATCCAAAGAATAAACTATCTTCTTCATCAATGTAGGTATGACTCCTTGTGGTCACAAAATTTAAGAATTAAATAGACAAATTATCTGCCCTCCTACTTCACATACACATATACACATACACACTATACCACTTCAAAGAGCTTGGATAGAATAAATTGAAAAAAAGTTCAGTAAGATTGAACATGGGAAATACAGAAGTCATTGGTTCATGGTCATAGTGATGGTATACTACTGCTGAACAGATATTGAGAAGTCAATCAACAATGCCTTAGTAGGAGAAACTCCTTAATTTGAATTAGATACTGTTTACTCAGAGACACTTTCATGTCTACTGTTTTTGGTGGCAACACAATCTATTTTCTGAGAAAAGCCTTCCAAATTGGCAAGGAAGAAGTCAAACTTTCACTATTTAAAGATGACATGATACTCTACGTAGAAAATCTGTAAGACTCCACTGAAAAAACTGCTAGGACTAATAAACAAATTCAGCAAAGTCAAAGGATATCAAATCACTTTACAGATATCTGTTGCAGTTCTATACACCAATGATGAAATAGCAGAAAGAGAAATCAAAGAATTGAAACTATCTTCAGTTATACCAAAAGCAAAAAGTTACCTAGGAATAAACCTATCCAGGGAGATAAAAGATTTGTACTCTGAAAATTATAGAATGCTTATGAAAGAAATTGAAGAGGGCACAAACAAGTCAATCTTTCTTGACCCAGGCTCTGATTTTCTGTGTAACAATAAGTCCTTCAAAATATTAGAAGGTATTTGACGAATTTTCTCCCATTTAGAGTCACATGGCACTAGTTATACTCAAATTTCCTTACTAGAAAAAATCTCGCCAATCCTTTCTTTTGTTTCCTGTATCCATGCAATGTTCTCTCAAATTAATGGCAGCCACATAGAAGCCAAATGAAACTCAAAGCTTAATGGCATTGCTTCATAAAGCACTGTACAGTCTAGTTTCTTATTATTTGCCATCTAAAACTAGTTCTACCTCTGCAAAGTCCCCACTGTTGGGATTCTTTTACTGCCTTTCATTCCTACTTATAAACTGGACTTCCTTCTCTTCCCCTCTTCCCACCTCCCACAAATTTACCTCTTTTTTGTATTCTACATTACTACTCTGGATCTTCTCTCATAATTAACTGAGGCTAACAAGTTCCATAGAAATCTAGGTCACTTTTCACTTGCCACATGTGTTAATACTGACATATGTTTGTCAGTGGTAATACTGATTTCTAGCTTTCCAACATTGACTATTTTCTCACAGTCAAAAGGCCACTGAACATATTTTAAATTCCTCCTAAATCCAGATATTTTTGCATCACATAGATTGCTATTTCTAAACAAGAAAGTACTGAGATATTTATAGGCTCAAATATGGAGAATATATTTCTCCTGCAACAATACTGGGAGGGTAAAGAGATTGGCGGGACAGCCTTTTTTTATTTAATCTCAGGGATAGAGGATGACCAAGGCTCCACCACAGTATTCAACACATGACTTTCAAGTTATCCCTAAAATAATCTGTATTCCAGTCAGCCAGAAGGAAAAATAACATAATGGAGCATGTGTGGGAGTTGTTATGAGCCAGAACTGGAGAGAATTCACATTATTTCAATGTTCATACCTCATTGACTGAAACTCAGCCTCATGGCTCTATTTAACTACACCAAAGGCTGGGAAATGCTAATTTTACCCAGGAAGAAGAGGAGAAATTACACTGTGATGGGCAATTTCTAAGACTAGACTAGAACAGAAGAATATCAAGAAAACATTTTATTGTCAGAGGTAGATCTTACACAAATTTCAACAAGAGAATTAGCAAGCTTGGTCATGTTTATACTCAGCAAACATCTGTAGACCCCTGGAAATAATGCAGGGTGCTTTTAAAGTATTTTGAGGAGAGCAATGAAAGATTAATATTAAATAATAAAGACAAATATAGACAAATAACATGCTTAGGTAATCTTAAAATTTGAATATTCATTCACAGTCATTCCAACGCTGAGAAATTGATGGTGCTTGACTTGACAAAGGTGGCTCAAATGGGTTGAGTGAAATGTAAAAGATCTTGGTGAATTCCAGCCTTGGCTGACATAAATCTTTTTGCTTCTAAAGTGTATCCATCATGCAATACCTAATTTGGGGTATCACAATATATCTACTCCAAGAGTTGAACATTTTCTGTCATCAAAATAAATTATAGAAATTGATTAAAGGCCCAGAATATGTGTGAGGTGCTAAGCCAAAAATCACTTCATATTTCAAGTTATTATTAAAACCAATCACAGTTTTGATGTTGAAATTTACTTTTGCATAAATTTAAAAAATCTTTAAAAAATACGATTTGCAACATTTGGATTCATCTCACTTTTTCAGAGCTCTAGCCATTGTTTTTTGCATAAAAATAGACATAACAATTGTTTTTATCATCTTTCTCTCTGAAACACATAAATTTCAAGATAATGAAGTAAACCAAAATATTTGTGCATGCTAAAATTGTTCTTTTTTCTCTGGAAAGAGAGTTTGTGCCTTTCAATGTAGGCTCAAAAGTGCTCAAGAAGCCAAAATGGCTCAGTAACATTGATTTATATGGGTCAGGATTTGGTTTTTAACTAAATTTTATTTTCAGGAAAAGGTTAAGTATAAGTGCATTATTTTCTAATTATATAAAGTAGATGGAAAAATTTAGTGTGGGTCAGACATTGTATATATTAGATTTCCATGAAATTCTGGTGTATTGTCTTTCTAGAATACATTCCATAGTCAGAGATAGCACGAAATTCAATCCCGGCAAGTTTTTTGTGATCTTGTGTCTACCTTGTTCTGTGTCCTATCATTTTTCACTTTCTCAATGGTCAGCAATTATAATATCTTTTGAACTTGAATATTCCTCCAACTCCTTCTGCGTTCTCTTGTGTGTGCCATTCTCTTTTATGTGAGAGAGCAAATTCTCTTCTCTGCCCTACACTTTGCTTTCTCCTGCTGTCTTGTTATTTCCTTTAAGGCCTCTTGTTGAATTCCCTTTATACCCTGTTTTTTCTTCCTGTGCTGCTAATCCCCCAGTACTACTTCTGCTCTTTCACTGAATTTCTGCTGTGCCTTTCACTTTCTAGAGCTATACTATTTCCCTTCATGCTATTTTAGGATCTGCACTGAAAGGTGCACCCTGATGTTTAGGTTAGCACTGGAATCCTTCTCGTAATGCCTGGAAAAGTGTACCTTAGAATCCATGCCTTTGAGGATAAAGAATATTTCTCAGCAAATGGAAAGTGGAATCAAAGGTAAAAACAAATCCTTTAACCAACTGTAATTTCTGACTTTCTAATCTACATTAAAAATAGTATTGTCCCTAGTATACTTAAATATCACTGGAAACATGTTCTCTGAAGGTTTTAGATAAAATTGGAAGAGTCTATGCTTTCTTTTTACTTTTACTACCTATCCATTTTTTGTGGGTTACACTGTGACAACTACTTTCCAACACTTCCTGAAATGATCTATATGGCCCTTCCCCCTGGGAGTCCAACTCTCCCCCAAAGCCTTCATTAAAAGTAACTTGGTATGTGAGCATTTCTTCACCTCAATGAATAGAATCCTTGATCACATTTGACCTATATAATTTGTATAAAATCTGCATTATCCTCTGTGATATTTAACACATAAATTTTTTAAAAAGATTTTATTTAAATTCAAGTCAGTTACCATGTAGAGTATTATCAGTTCCAGAGAGGTAGAATTTAGTGATTTAACACTTGCACAAAGAATACAGTGCTCATTATAAGTGCCTTCTTAATGCCTATCACCATTTACCCCATGTCCCCACCTCCTGCCCCTCTAGAACCCAAAATGTTGGTTTTGATTATTGTTTTCTCTGAAGTTATGAGGAAACAAAAACTCAATCAATGTAGTATGTGAAATATAGTTTGTGGAAGTGAGTACATGTCTACTGACTGTTAAATACTAACTTACTTAAAAAACAACAAAAGGGAAAAAAATGCACCTAACACTGAAATATCACTACCTATATATTTATTTTATTTATCTTATCTCATCACTTCTTGGTTTATGGCATACAGATAAAAAATGGGTTTATGGCATATAAATAAAAATGGCTTAAAAATCAACCTCCCTTTGATTCTCTAGTGAATAAGCTCTCAAGTGACAGCAAACAAATGTTTCTTTATCTTATTGATAGCAAACGGCTGGAGAAATAAGGTTCCTCATTATTTACAAGCTCTAATACAACTTTTTAAATAATTTTCATTTATCCTTAAATTATTCTGATTTTTCTCATTTTATATTGTCATTGCTATTACCAAAATAGAAGTACATATTTCTGAGCTTACGCCGCTAAAACAATGAGATGAGGGATTTAAGATATTTTTATATTTAAGTTGAAACCTAGTTAATGATTTGCACATTTATTATCATGACACATATATTTTAACTTAATAAACTTCTGTAATTTTTAAACCAGGAACTCAAGAAACATGACATAATGAAAATAAATTATTTTACATTGAGTCATAATAATGTTAGATATTACTGTTTATACTTTTTATGAATCTTTACTTGATTCTTATGAAGAATTTAGCAAAGACAGCATTTGTTAAATGAACTATTAAAAGTGTGGTATATATGTCAGATATATTATTATATTATTAATTATTATAGTAATAAAAGTAAAAAACCTTTATGTCATAATAACAATATGTTACTATTTTCCCAGAATGTTTTCAAACCAATAAGTGATTTTTGTACAGCACTGTTACAATTATGTTAACTGGTATCAATTAAGGCTTTTTTTTTCCAGAAATAATTTTATATGAATGTTCTTGCATATTAAATTTGCAATCATGTTTAGAGTTTTCCACCAGGAATCCTTCAATATCAGAAAAATTTTACAGTATAATTATACAGAGGTCAGAGGTCA
Organism: Mustela putorius furo; assembly: GCF_011764305.1. Classification (NCBI taxonomy): domain Eukaryota; kingdom Metazoa; phylum Chordata; class Mammalia; order Carnivora; family Mustelidae; genus Mustela; species Mustela putorius. The sequence goes on along the minus strand of NW_025421477.1, from coordinate 50,139 downwards.
TAATATTTTTCCAATGATGTTATAATGATACATGGTGGTAACTTTTAACTATTCTTATTAGATTTATGATAAATATTCAATGATCATGAAGCTATTTAGCTATTTAATATCATTATCACTATGAGTCATAGATTTAAAAGCCCCCAAGTCCTTTCTATTCTTTTTCTTTCAGATAAGCAATATGTTTTCATTACATAAAATTTCAAAACATAAGCATGCAGGGAAAAATAACTCATTTTATTGACAATCTTTAATAATTGCTATTAATTCTGTGTGGGTTGAATCATGTCATCCAAAAAATATGTCCAAATCTAAACCTCTGTAATGTCAGAATGTGACCTTATTTGGGATAAGGATCTTTGCAGATGTCATTAAAATAAGGATTGCAGGACTGAATCACATGATGCCAATGACCACTGTCCTTATAAAAGGCAGAGAGGGCAAAGACACAGACACACACAGGGAAGAAGGCCATGTGAAGACAGAGTCAGAGACTGGAATTATGGTGACACAAGTCAAGAAATGCCAGGATCCACCAGACTCTCTAAGAAGCAAGGAGGGCTTATCTATTTCTTTATGTATATATTTCCCATATATTTCCTTGTTAAATTATTTCCTCCAGCTTTCTTTTCCATTTCCTTTATGGAATTGATTTTTACTAGACCTACAATTATTATTATTATTTTTACATTTTTAACACCTGTTATAAGGATGTGTCTTTTTTTCTTAAGATTTTATTTATTTGACAGAGAGAGACACAGTAAGACAGGGAACACAAGCAGAGGGAGTGGGAAAGGGAGAAGCAGGCTTTCCTGCTGAGCAGGGAACCTGATGAAGGGCTTGATCCCAAGACCCTGAGATCATGACCTGAGCTGAAGGCAGATGCTTAAGGACTGAGCCACCCAGGTGTTCCATAAGGATGTGTCTAATCATCAATGTTCTGTAATAATTCATTTAGCAACACTTTTTTTTTAAAATGCATTTTCTCAATAGTGCATTTTCTAACTATTAGAGTCTTAAACTGAATTTATTATGGCATTTAGATATTGCAACCTCTAGATTTATGTAATTTAATATTTTTTTAATTTTTCACTTAATCTTTCCTTTAAATAATTCTTCAACTTGTGTCCAAATTTTCATTTTTTGTTTTTAAATTTTATCTAGCTTTATTTTTTCTGTTTTCTTCAGTTCTAAGTTTTCTTTGTTCTTTTAATGGTGGTCTGTTCTTATAATGGATGATATACTATGTCTGTTTCCTCTGAGTTAATTTTTTTTTTTTAAAGATTTTATTTATTTGACAGAGCGATCACAAGCAGGCAGGCAGAGAGGCAGAGAGAGAGAGAAGCAGGCTCCCCGCTGAGCAGAGAGCCCAATGCAGGGCTTGATCCCAGGACCCTGAGATCATGACCCAAGCCAAAGGCAGCAGCTTAACCCCTGGCTCCCCTCCTCTGAGTTAATTTTTTAAATTGTGATTTTTTTTTTGTTGTTTTTATTTTGTTTTGTTTTGTTTTGGAATCTCATGTGAGAAATTACAGCCTTTACCTTAAGTCCTTACCTTAAGTTTGAAACCCTTACCTTGGCTATAAATTCGTATTCATATTGACTGGAATATCTGGGTGTATCACTAAAATTTATGACAACACTCTATTGTAATAAAGAGAAGGAGATAATGAGCATAATGAGCTGGCTTTATGTCCTTCTTCATCTTATTAATACCCCCCTGAGAATCCTTTTTCCTGCAGGTTTAAAGCTAGTTGTTACGATTCTAGCAACTGAAACAGCAATGTAAGTATAAGCTAGTTTTCATAATTTATCATGTTGTTTATTTGCTCAACACTTCTGTTTTCTCTCAGTCTCTCATCTTGCCTTTAGTTGTGTTCAGTAGCCCTGAGTCTGATGACAGTGTTTTTTTATCTTTCTGATTAATAAACTGCTAATCATCTGTGGTGAATATTTAGTGTAAAGGGATGTATCTGTATAATGATTTTTTATTCAATGAAATGCTTTGTTTTCAAGGTCTTCCTACCATACATCTGAATTCACAGATATATTGTATCTTAAATTGTTAAGCCTTTCTGTTACATTTCAGCAGGCTTGATTCCTATTAGTGACTCTCCTGTGAGGCTTTCAGTTTCCTGGTGCTGTTAGGTAATTCAACATTTATTTTACTTACTTTCTTCTACAATCATGAGTGTTTGCTCATGTGCTGAACTTAGTATTTCAAACTTTATTTTGGATGAGCCACTAGATTATTACTTTGAATCAAATTGTAGATTTTTTTTTATTATTATTCTTAAAAATAATCTGATTCCAGGGAAGTCTGGTTGGCTCTGTTCCTAGGGCACTGTTACTGATCCTGGGATCCTGGCATGAAGCCCCACCCTGGCCCTCAGGGCTCTCTTCTCAACAGGGAGCCTGCTTCTCCCTCTTCCTCTGCCCTTCTGCTCCCAACCTGTGCTCTCTCCCTCAAATTAATAAAATCTCTTAAAAAAATAATCTGATTGCAATGTGAAGCACATACTATTGTAAGAGAAAAAACTATAGACATGAAGTGGATATAAGTCACTTTTATACATGGAAGGTCACCTTCCTTACCACCCTATTATTAAATACACTATTTGCCTTAATATCAAACAAGTCGGTAAATTATCCCCTGGGAGAAGATTTTGCCACTGGAAAGAATGTAAGTGTATGTGTTTGGACCTATGAGACTTGAAAAAGTGCTAGTATCAGGTTACAAGGCATTCTGAAAATATTAACAAAATGGTTTAAGTTCTGGATAATTTAAAATGTTTAAAGTAAAAATATATGACATAAAACATAGGTAATATTTTTATAATTTACTAAAACTCTGGTCTGAGAAGTCTAGGGTCAAAATTATTAAGCATATTTCAAATGAGTAGCTGGCTCTTATTTCATTTGTAACTAATTTTTACCACTATAACAAATACACTTTAAAATTAAAAACTTTAATGTTTAAACTTGCTATTTTCAAGGTCTCATTTTTCCCCCCAAATTTGTATTGACATGTGAAATCTATAGCAGTAATTCTCTGTATTATAATATTCTGCTATAATGCTTTTTAAAAGACTAAAGAAAGAATATAATATAAAAATGTTAATAATAGGAAACATAATTTCAGAGCTCCTCTGGTATGACTCTGAAATTATTCTTTGTGCAACAAAATACCAGGTTGGGAACAATTTAACGAAATGTTTGAGAAGAAATCTGTAATAACAGTGGGAAGTATGAAAGAAAAATTACCTATGAAATATGTTAATTATTTTTGGGACTCCAAATAACTGCTTGTTTTGTTTTTAATTATTTTGGGGGGGTGTTTATTGCTTTGTGTTTATTGTTTTTTATTGCTTTACTCTATTATCTGTGGAGAGAAGTAAAAGCACCATATTTGAGTATTAAATGGACACAAGAATACTTTAAAATGAAAATGTTATATAATTTTTATAAATCATATATATGTGATATTTTATACATATATATGTGTATATGCACAAATATAATTCTCCTTGTTTTATGAGAGACCTGATAGGCTTTAAAAGTTTTATTTTGGGGGAATGCCTGGGTGAGTCTATTGGTTAAGGGTCTGCCTTTCGCTTAGGTCATGATCCCAGGGTCCTGGGATCAAGCCCCACATCAGGTTCTTTGCTCATCTGGGAACTTGTTTCTCCCTCTCCCTCTGCTTCTCTTCCCCATTAGTGTTCTCTCTCCCTTCCTCTGCTCATTCTCTCGGATCAATCAATCAATCAATAAATCTTCATTTTTAAAAGAGGTTTTTTTTTTTTTTTTTAAATAACAGATTTCTTAAAATACATGTCAGTGACATGTAGGGCAGATATACACACATTATATACAAACAGAGAATGACCATATGTGCATTCAGGAGCACTAGAGTACCATGAATTTTAATCATGTCCTGATTTTTATGATCATTAATTATATTTTTTAAGTGTGCTGGATTTGGAGTGAGATTGTGTTTCACAACTTACTAACTATATGACTGTGTAACTCAAATTCGTTGTGCCCTAGTACTTATTTACAAAACAAATACCATGATTAGGACTGCCTCATGGTTTGTTGTAAGACATAAAATGAATATGAAAAGCACTCACAATAGTGCTCTTCACAATATATACTCAGTAAATCCTAGTCATACACAAATCCTAAGACTTTGGCAGCTGAGTATAACTTAAATACAATAGATGTACTTATAAACTCTGCATTCCCATTGTTGACATTCTAATGGTCAGTTTTGAATCTTACTGAACTGCCCTTCCAATTCCCGAAGCTTTCCCTTCCCAGGTTATTGGGATATAAAAACTACCAAAACTGAATGTTAGCTATGAGAAACCTAAGAGTTTTTTGTTTGAAAGAGAGAGTACATTAAGGAGATTAATCTAAGTATAGTATCTGGGCTCTCTGCTCAGCGGGGAGCCTGCTTCCCTCTCTCTCTCTGCTTGTCTCTCTGCCTACTTGTGATCTCTGGACATCAAATAAATAAATAAAATCTTTTTTAAAAAGTTACTTATAAATGATAGGAAAGAGTGAAACTACACATGACTGCTTTTGATATCATGCTTTTTACTTTTGAACAATCTGCTCAATGTATCCCTTACAAAGGAAATTTTTTCTTGAGTAAGACCTGAATAAGAATGTTCTTCATCATCAGTAGTGAGTGCACAGTCACAGAAAGAAAGAAGAGTAAAGATGAGATAAATTTGCTTACAGAGGATGAAAAGATATATATATAATACATTTATTCTGCTGGAACATAGTCTGTAGTCACATGTTAAATAAATTATGTGGGATAATTTATAAATATTTCATCATATTTACATAAAGCCATAATAATTCTTTCTCTATTATCCAAATTTTAGGATATGTGCTACTGAAGAAAACAGTCTGGGACAATTTCGTATAGTTTTATAATGTAATGTTACATCAGGAAAATTTTAATGCCATTAAATATTCTTTAAAGATATGATTGTTAATGAAGGCTTGGATACTTCTTGTATTAATTTACTTTGCCCTTCTTCTAAAGGTTTCTTCTTTTTTTTTTTTCTATTTTGTTGTGAATATCCTTGTATTATCTAACAAAACTAATTCTGCCATCTACTGTTTCTTTTTATGTTTAAGGAATATGGAAAGTGTCCTCATGTAAGAAGTGGGTTATAGAGTAAATTCCATAATGAGATAAAATACCAACACATCAGAAATGACATGAAGACTTTTTACTCTAAGAAAGAGTGCATCTCTTTTGTGCTAAACTCTTCCATTCATTTCCTCATGTCATTCCACTAGAGAGGGGAAAAAAAATCAAATATTTAGAGTAAGGCTCTGTTTTCTTAGCTTCTTTCTTAGCTAAAGCCCAAACAATGAGGATAATAATACATGAAAATTACCCTTCATGTCTAAAGTTACATATACTCTATGATAATTATTTTGAGTTCTCAAAACTAGTCAATTAACCAATACCTCATTCAAGTGATAGAACATAACAACAAAGAACTGCTGTTAGAGATATAATTCTGAAGTTCTGACCAAAGCTTGCTCTCTCTTTATTTTGCAGATAAACGTTTGGATATTATCAAAAGATATTTATACTAAATATAAATCCAAGGGACTAGATGAGATCACTCAACAGACCTGCTTAGAGAGAGTAGGATGGAGAAGATGAAACTAAACAGAGAATCAGCGAAATTGGAGGAAAAGGAGAGCACGTGGTAATAAAAGCCAGGAAAAGAAATTTTCAAGGTAAAGACTGGTGGATTTCATTGAATGCTGCTGAAAGGCCAAATAAGATAAAATACAAAAATAACCATTAGACAAAATTAAAATCATTGATCTTCTTGATATATTATTTTATTGTTTTAATGATATTAATTAAATCCTTCAGCTTGGTGGATATGGTCTTCATTTGTTGCTGTTGCGTTAATGATTAAGAATAACGAGACTGCATAGTATTCCATTGTGTATATATACCACATCTTCTTGATCCATTCATCTGTTGATGGACATCTAGGTTCTTTCCATAGTTTGGCTATTGTGGACATTGCTGCTATAAACATTCGGGGGTGCATCTTAATCTCACAAAAACAAACTGAGGGTTTGCGGGGGGAGGGGGGGGGGGGAGATATTATGGACATTGGGGAGGGTATGTGATTTGGTGAGTGCTGTGAAGTGTGTAAACCTGGTGATTCACAGACCTGTACCCCTGGGGATAAAAATATATGTTTATAAAAATAAAAAATTAAAAAAAAAAAAAGAATAACGAGACTGGTCTTCAAACCTGCTAAGCATTTAATAGTGCAATTTTAACTGTATTTTTTGTGTCTCATAAAAGTTAATGTTATTAAAATATTTAGAGAAAAAAAATCAAGGTCTGGTCCTAGAAGCTTTCATCTGATTGTTTCCTTAATATACTTCCTTGCTTTGGGGGCCCTGGGTGGTACAGTCAGTTAAGCATCCAAGTCTTGGTTTTGGCTCAGGTCATGATCTCAGGGTCCTGAGTTTGAGCCCTGCGTGGGTCTTTGTGCTCAAAAAGGAGGCTGCTTAAGACTCTTCCTCTCCCTCTGCCCCTTCCTCCAGCATGCTCTCTATTCTCCTCTCTCTCTCTCTCTCAAATAAATAAATAAATCTCTAAAAAAATGTAGCTGTACTTCCTTGCTTTTATCAGAGGCAGGTCAGGGAGAAGCTATGGCTATGAAATCACTGTTTCAGGCTACAGGCTTTGAAGTCTCTCCAGATGCATTCTAAATTCACATTGAATTCTCTTCCATCTATGCTGTTTCCTTTCTTCCCCTTCCCCCTTTCCTTTCCTTCTTTTTTCTTCTCCTCTCATTTTCTTTTTCTTCTCTTCTTCGTTCTCTCCTCTCTGGCTTTCCTTCCATATCACCAATACACATTTCAGCCCCTTTTGTTCAACAAAATAAAATATAAGATACCCTCTCTCCTTCCAGCTTCCAATCCACCGGTTTCTGCCTGTTAAAGATTTCTTCCATACCCTTCCACAGATTGTCTAAGACTGTGCAACAGTGGAGATGACATAAAGTGACCCAGTAAGACTGAGAGGGAATTTACTTTGAAGGAATAAAGGAAAGTATTTATTTTCTTCTTCCTACTACCAAAACTTCCACATAAATTCATAGGGGACTTTCATAATCAGAAGCATAAAAGTACAGAGAGATGATCAATCAGGAGATTAGAATAACTATTTCACAGCCAAAGCCAGAACAAATTCTATTCTCTTTAGGTACCATGAGACCCCTCCCTGCTAGTCCTGCAGTTCAGTATCTGAAAATATTTCTTTCCTTCCTGGAAATGAGAATGGAAGGAATAAGAAAATGAAGATAATCTCTATTTTGTGATATATAATGCTTTAGTAAACCTGAAGGACTTTCCACCATTTAATAAAGTCGTCCCCTACCTCCATGTGTTACACTTGGTTCGAGCTTTGGTCTAAATATTACATCTCAGCACTACCAAATAGCATGGAAGAAAAGTAGTACTGAAAATGGAAAGTATACGTGTTGTATTTATGCTTGAATAAGGTTCAATTTTTTTCTACTAGTTATAGTATAATTTCCAAAATGTGAGTTTTGATAAGTAGGAAATCTACCTGTGGCCTATTTTATAACACTGGATTTTTGTCTTTTATCTCATATTCACAAGTTGATTTCACATGCGTGCAGGGAAATATATTTGAAGAAAAGTTCTTTGAATGCTGAACTTCAGCTCATAAATCAAGTCAATAATATATTATGAAATTTATAGTGGCTTAGTCCTTCTTGATGTCAGCACTGAGTCTTATATAGAACAAGCTGCTTTATCTCCGAGCACACATAATTCTAAGAATTGACAAAAGCAGACTAAAAAAATATTGAGCAAGTTTCTGGGTCACTCTAGTTGTCAAACTTCAGAATCCTGTCTTCTAGAGGTAAGGAACAGGCTAATCACTTTTAAACTCATGAACCTGACAGGGGCACCTGGGTGGCTAAGTCAGTTAAACATCTGCTTTTGGCTAAGGTCATGATCAGAAGAATGACAATATGCTTTTTAAATAAGATGATTTTTCAAATTTTGAAAATTTTACTAGATAGAAAAGTACAGGAAAAAATTTAAATCCAAACATTTTTCGATCAATCTAACTACCCAAATATATTAGTTTCTTTCCGGTTTTCTCGAGAACTTACTATAAGACAATCTAACAAGTACAATACACTAATTATAAAAAGGGTGCTAATAGTTCACATGATGGCACATGTGTTCAATTTTTTATCATATTTTAGAGATTATGCAAAGACAACGGAGAAGACTGAATGAGGTAGGCCATCCCCCTGTGACCCCCCAATTTTTCTGCATACATAAAATCATGTACATTTATTCATTCATTCAACAGCTATTCTTGAGTACATATAATATGTGAGTCACTTTCCCATAAGGATTTACTTCAACAGAAAAAGTACCCATTCTCCTGGAATTTACATTATGTTAGGAGGAACTAAACAAGTAAACATGTAATATTTCAAATGAACCTAAGTTGTAAGAAGGAAAGTAAAGTAGTAAGACTACAAAAATTGATGGTGGGAAAACACCAAGTGTTGCTGAGGTTAAGGAGTCACCCCTAGTGGGCATGCAAATCAGTAAAATCATCTGAAAACTAATCATCATTCTCTTCTAAACCTGAGCAGTGCCCAGCCCATGACCCAGGAACCCCATTCCTAGATGTATTTATGTATTTACCAAAAGATATATGGTAAAATGTTCATAGCAGCACTGCCTGTACTGGGCTTTTAAGGAAAATAAACAGATGCCCATCAATAGTGTAACATATCAATAAACTATAATCATTCACACCACAGAATATGATACAGTGATGACAACGATCACCAATCACATAACCAAAGGAAAAACTAACGAGAGATTCCATTTATAGAAGTACTAAAGCAATTTATGTTGGTCTGTTGTTAAATGACAGCAGAGTATTATCTTAAAGGTGGTGAATGCTGAAAAAGAGCAGTTATTAGCATGGGCTGATGGTGTCTGTTTTCTTGATCTGGACACTGGTTTGCTAATTGAGTGCTTTACTGGCTTAGACTATGACCTTGTCTAAAGCTAATATTCTGTTTTCTTTCATGGTATATCCGTCAGTACTCTCATTTTTCTAAGTAGTGTAGCTGTGCGTTATGAAATGTCTCTTCTTTATTACATTTTAGAAGGTGATTTAGTCTTATTAATTCTCACAACAGGGAGTCAATAAAAAGTGCTATTCCATAATAATGCAACTGAGATTCAGTGAGATTACATCCCCAAAACATGACTCAGTAGCAAGAATAACAAAAAAATAGTCATGTTGGTCCTAGATAGTAGTCTTGAAATTGTAAAATCTAATGAATTAACAAAGTGTGTCCACTCATTACAGGCATTCGTGACCCTCACCACCACTTTGATTTCAATCTAACAGCAACTAACTTACATTTCAGAAGCAAATCCTTACTAACGTATAGAAATCAAAAAGTCAAGGGGCACCTGGGTGGCTCAGTGGGTTAAGCCTCTGCCTTCGGCTTGGGTCGGGGTCTCAGGGTCCTGGGATCAAGCCCCACATGGGGCTCTCTGCTCAGCAGGGAGCCTGCTTCCCCCCTCTCTCTCTTCCCCCCTCTCTCTCTGCCTGCCTCTCTGCCTACTTGTGATCTCTCTCTCTATATATAAAATAAATAAAATATATTAAAAAAAAGTTGATCAATTTAGTCACTGTGTTTGGAATAAGATCAAACCTACCTATTACATTAAAGTTATTAGAAGATGCATCTTTGAATCTCATGAGTCAAAATTATTCCTGACATTCCTCTTGGTTTGATAAGTTGACATGATACATCTATTGTTACCACGGTGTCCTCACATTTTTCTTTTGTGTTTAAAAATGTATATGTCAAAATAATAGAAAAAATCTTTTTGGTTTATCAGATTATATAATTCTTACAACTAAAATTATTTCATATTATGAATTGTTATCAAAATAGAGGATCTGAATATTAGAAGATACATGACTAAAATAGATTGTTCCTGAAAAAGTAATTGAATTCATGCTAGTCTTTATAAAGGTGGATTTAAAAGCATGTGCATATATTATTGAGATCAGATTATACTTGAAGGGCATTTGTAAAAATGCTTGCCCATAAAGGCAGAAAAATACTGAAATAATGTTGAACATGCCTATGGATATTTTGACATTTCAAATAATGTTGAGATTTCTGAATATAAAGAAAACATTCCTGTCATAAGTATTTCAGTACTGTTTTAATATCATAAAAAGGCATGACCAAAACTTCTGTGTAAAGTGCTATAAAATTTGTATTTTAATATTCCTTGACCTGTGCACCATGTAAGATAATCAGGAGATTAACATTAGGTTGGTTGTACTATTATCTGTACACATATCAAACCTCTGGCTAAGCTATGTACCTGGTGGCAGTCAGTGCTACATTTACTTCAGTGTGTGTCTATGGTATACCACACTTGATACCCACAATAGGTGATTGATAAATACTTGGTGAATAAATGAAAAGTAAATGTATAGCTTTGGGAACAATTAATCATAAATTCATGTACAGTAGAAAGATTTGTGATAAAAAGACTTGTGTCAAATGAACTGGCCCTATACAATTTTGAAAATAGTGGAATCTTGCATGGTATCACAAGAAATTTTGCCCTGCGTATCCTATCATTATCCTGAAAACCACAGACCACAAAGTTGAACACTCCCACTATTACATCATAAACCAAAATAATTTTCAGCTAGATTAAATATTCAAAGGTGAAAAATTATACCATGTAGAATATAATATAGATAAATAATTACCTGATTTAGAACAGGGAGAACAAAAAAATATGATAATGAATAACAAGTAGTTCCACAGAAATAGATTGATTACCTTAATTATATTTAAGTGAAAGGAACTCTGGACTTCTCCACACTGTCAAATTTTATAAATGAATTTGGGAAATATGACTAGGAACATATATTACAGAGCAAGGTTTACTATCCTTATGAATTACTATTACAAATTAACACATGAAAAACTTTCAATTAACAGAAGGATAGGTAAGGGACATACATAAATAAGATGAAAATTATATAAATAATATGATCACATTTTTCTGAAACAAAAACAGCAACATATCTGTGTGTATGTTTCTGTCTGTGCTTCTCTCCCAGGTGTATATATGAAACATATGTGTTAATTAGAACTTTAATTTATATTGCATCTTCATTGACTATTTTTAAAAATGTGATATTTTTGGACTATAACAAAATAGGGTAATTCATTTTTACTGTAAATGTTTGACAAACTATAGTACAAAACCTTTTGAGAATTCTTAGAATAAGACAGCTATGAGAAGAGGATTAATGGAAAGGTCTAGAGCACAGAACTCATCTTCTGTGAATATCGTGGATGTTCCCTTATAAGGGACAGATCTAGGATAAATGTTAGGCTCCTTTGTCTCAAGCAAGTTTTAACAAACAAAGGTGATGTAAACCATAAGCAAGTGAAAATTGTTTGGGGGATGGTGAAATAATCCTAGACACTATAATTATTTATGTCCCTCCAAAGGGCCACAGTACTAAATGACATAAGTAGCATTCATTGGCAGGGTTGGGGGAATGATTAGGACAAACTGTCTAAAAAGGCTACTTCTTGGCATGTTGATGAAAAAAAAAAAAAAAAGGTTGATAATGAAAAATAAAGATTCAAAAAATGCATAGGAAAATGGTAGGTGTCTTTTTTTTTTTTTTAAGATTTATTTATTTTGAGGAGAGGAGTCAAGATGGCGGAGAAGTAGCAAGCTGAGACTGCTTCAGCTAGCCGGAGATCAGCTAGATAGCTTATCTAAAGATTGCAAACACCTGAAAATCCATCGGCAGATCGAAGAGAAGAAGAACAGCAATTCTGGAAACAGAAAAACAACCACTTTCTGAAAGGTAGGACCGGCGGAGAAGTGAATCCAAAGCGACGGGAAGATAGACCCCGGGGGGAGGGGCCGGCTCCCGGCAAGCGGCGGAGCAACCGCGCACAAAATCAGGACTTTTAAAAGTCTGTTCCGCTGAGGGACATCGCTCCAGAGGCTAAACCGGGGCGAAGCCCACGCGGGGTCAGCGTGGCCTCGGGGTCCCGCAGGGTCACAGAAGGATCGGGGGTGTCTGAGTGTCGCAGAGCTTGCGGGTATTGGAACGGGAAAAAGCCAGCTATAGAGACAGAGCCGACAGTAAGCTCACAGCTCCGTGTTACCTTGAACCGGTCGCAGGCTCGGTGAGCTCGGAGCGCGGCCGGAGGTCAGGCAGACGGGAGTAACTGGGCGCGGTTCTCTGAGGGCGCACTGAGGAGTGGGGCCCTGGGCTCTCGGCTCCTCCGGGCCGGAGACCAGGAGGCCGCCATTTGTATTCCCGTCCTCTGGAACTCTACGGAAAGCGCTCAGGGAACAAAAGCTCCTGAAAGCAAACCCGAGCGGATTACTCACCCCGGCCCCCGGTAGGGGCGGTGTAATTCCGCCTGGGGCAAAGACACTTGAGAATCACTACAACAGGCCCCTCCCCCAGAAGATCAACAAGAAATCCAGCCGAGACCAAGTTCACCTACCAAGGAGTGCGGTTTCAATACCAAGGAGAGCAGCAGGATTCCAGAGGAGGAGAAAGCCAAGCACGGAACTCATGGCTTTTTTCCTGTGATTTTTTTTTTAGTCTTGCAGTTAATTTAATTTTTTCTTTTTCATTTTTTTTTTTTTTCTCACCTTCGGGTAAAATTTTTTTTTTTTAACTGTTACCTTTTTCTTTTTTAACGATTTTTTACTAGTTTATCTAATATATATATATATATTTTTTACATTTTTCTTAGGTGTTTTCTTTTTTTAAAAATTCTTTTCTTTTCTTTTCTTTTTTTTTTTTTTTTTCTTTTTTCTTTTTTTTTTTTTTTTTCTTTCTTTCTTTCCTTTTTGAACCTCTTTTTATCCCCTTTCTCCCCACTCACGATTTTGGATCTCTTCTAATTTGGTTAAAAGCATATTTTTCCTGGGGTTGTTGCCACCCTTTTAGTATTTTACTTGCCCCTTCATTTACTCTTATCTGGACAAAATGACAAGACGTAAAAATTCAACACAAAAAAAAGAACAAGAGGCAGTACCGAAGGCTAGGGACCTAATCAATACAGACATCGGTAATATGTCAGATCTAGAGTTCAGAATGACAATTCTCAAGGTTCTAGCCGGGCTCGAAAAAGGCATGGAAGATATTAGAGAAACCCTCTCGAGAGATATAAAAGCCCTTTCTGGAGAAATAAAAGAACTAAAATCTAACCAAGGTGAAATCAAAAAAGCTATTAATGAGGTGCAATCAAAAATGGAGGCTCTAACTGCTAGGATAAATGAGGCAGAAGAAAGAATTAGTGATATAGAAGACCAAATGACAGAAAATAAAGAAGCTGAGCAAAAGAGGGACAAACAGCTACTGGACCATGAGGGGAGAATTCGAGAGATAAGTGAGTGACACCATAAGACGAAACAACATTAGAATAATTGGGATTCCAGAAGAAGAAGAAAGTGAGAGGGGAGCAGAAGGTATACTAGAGAGAATTATTGGGGAGAATTTCCCCAATATGGCAAAGGGAACGAGCATCAAAATTCAGGAGGTTCAGAGAATGCCCCTCAAAATCAATAAGAATAGGCCCACACCCCGTCACCTAATAGTAAAATTTACAAGTCTCAATGACAAAGAGAAAATCCTGAAAGCAGCCCGGGAAAAGAAGTCTGTAACATACAATGGTAAAAATATTAGATTGGCAGCTGACTTATCCACAGAGACCTGGCAGGCCAGAAAGAGCTGGCATGATATTTTCAGAGCACTAAACGAGAAAAACATGCAGCCAAGAATACTATATCCAGCTAGGCTATCATTGAAAATAGAAGGAGAGATTAAAAGCTTCCAGGACAAACAAACAACTGAAAGAATTTGCAAATACCAAACCAGCTCTACAGGAAATATTGAAAGGGGTCCTCTAAGCAAAGAGAGAGCCTACAAGTGGTAGATCAGAAAGGAACAGAGACCATATACAGTAACAGTCACCTTACAGGCAATACAATGGCACTAAATTCATATCTCTCAATAGTTACCCTGAATGTGAATGGGCTAAATGCCCCTGTCAAAAGACACAGGGTATCAGAATGGATAAAAAAAACAAAACCCATCTATATGTTGCCTCCAAGAAACACATTTTAAGCCCGAAGACACCTCCAGATTTAAAGTGAGGGGGTGGAAAAGAATTTACCATGCTAATGGACATCAGAAGAAAGCAGGAGTGGCAATCCTTATATCAGATCAATTAGATTTTAAGCCAAAGACTATAATAAGAGAGGAGGAAGGACACTATATCATACTCAAAGGGTCTGTCCAACAAGAAGATTTAACAATTTTAAATATCTATGCCCCCAATGTGGGAGCAGCCAACTATATAAACCAATTAATAACAAAATCAAAGAAACACATCAACAATAATACAATGATAGTAGGGGACTTTAACACTCCCCTCACTGAAATGGACAGGTCATCCAAGCAAAAGATCAGCAAGGAAATAAAGGCCTTAAATGACACACTGGGTCAGATGGACATCAAGATATATTCAGAACATTTCATCCCAAAGCAACAGAATACACATTCTTCTCTAGTGCACATGGAACATTCTCCAGAATAGATCACATCCTCGGTCCTAAATCAGGACTCAACCGGTATCAAAAGATTGGGATCATTCCCTGCATATTTTCAGACCACAATGCTCTAAAGCTAGAACTCAACCACAAAAGGAAGTTTGGAAAGAACCCAAATACATGGAGACTAAACAGTATCCTTCTAAAGAATGAATGGGTCAACCGGGAAATTAAAGAAGAATTGAAAAAAATCATGGAAACAAATGATAATGAAAATACAACGGTTCAAAATCTGTGGGACACAACAAAGGCAGTCCTGAGAGGAAAATATATAGCGGTACAAGCCTTTCTCAAGAAACAAGAAAGGTCTCAGGTACACAACCTAACCCTACACCCTAAAGGAGCTGGAGAAAGAACAAGAAAGAAACCCTAAGCCCAGCAGGAGAAGAGAAATCATAAAGATCAGAGCAGAAATCAATGAAATAGAAACCAAAAAAAACAATAGAACAAATCAACGAAACTAGGAGCTGGTTCTTTGAAAGAATTAATAAAATTGATAAACCCCTGGCCCGACTTATCAAAAAGAAAAGAGAAAGGACCCAAATAAATAAAATAATGAATGAAAGAGGAGAGATCACAACTAACACCAAAGAAATACAAACTATTATAAGAAAACATACTATGAGCAACTCTACGGCAATAAATTTGACAATCTGGAAGAAATGGATGCATTCCTAGAAACATATAAACTACCACAACTGAACCAGGAAGAAATAGAAAGCCTGAACAGACCCATAACCAGTAAGGAGATTGAAACAGTCATTAAAAATCTCCAAACAAACAAAAGCCCAGGGCCAGACGGCTTCCCGGGGGAATTCTACCAAACATTTAAAGAAGAACTAATTCCTATTCTCCTGAAACTGTTCCAAAAAATAGAAATGGAAGGAAAACTTCCCAACTCATTTTATGAGGCCAGCATCACCTTGATCCCCAAAACCAGACAAGGATCCCACCAAAAAAGAGAGCTATAGACCGATATCCTTGATGAACACAGATGCGAAAATACTCAACAAAATACTAGCCAATAGGATTCAACAGTACATTAAAAAGATTATTCACCACGACCAAGTGGGATTTATTCCAGGGCTGCAAGGTTGGTTCAACATCCGCAAATCAGTCAATGTGATACAACACATCAATAAAAGAAAGAACAAGAACCATATGATACTCTCAATAGATGCTGAAAAAGCATTTGACAAAGTACAACATCCCTTCCTGATCAAAACTCTTCAAAGTGTAGGGATAGAGGGCACATACCTCAATATCATCAAAGCTATCTATGAAAAACCCACCGCAAATATCATTCTCAATGGAGAAAAACTGAAAGCTTTTCCGCTAAGGTCAGGAACACGGCAGGGATGTCCATTATCACCACTGCTATTCAACATCGTACTAGAGGTCCTAGCGTCAGCAATCAGACAACAAAAGGAAATTAAAGGCATCCAAATCGGCAAAGAAGAAGTCAAATTATCACTCTTCGCAGATGATATGATACTATATGTGGAAAACCCAAAAGACTCCACTCCAAAACTGCTAGAACTTATATAGGAATTCAGTAAAGTGTCAGGATATAAAATCAATGCACAGAAATCAGTTGCATTTCTCTACACCAACAGCAAGACAGAAGAAAGAGATATTAAGGAGTCAATCCCATTTACAATTGCATCCAAAACCATAAGATACCTAGGAATAAACCTAACCAAAGAGACACAGAATCTATACTCAGAAAACTATAAAGTACTCATGAAAGAAATTGAGGAAGACACAAAGAAATGGAAAAATGTTCCATGCTCCTGGATTGGAAGAATAAATATTGTGAAAAAATGTCTATGCTACCTAAAGCAATCTACACATTTAATGCAATTCCTATCAAAGTACCATCCATCTTTTTCAAAGAAATGGAACAAATAATTCTAAAATTTATATGGAACCAGAAAAGACCTCGAATAGCCAAAGGGATATTGAAAAAGAAAGCCAACGTTGGTGGCATCACAATTCCGGACTTCAAGCTCTATTACAAAGCTGTCATCATCAAGACAACATGGTACTGGCACAAAAACAGACACATAGATCAATGGAACAGAATAGAGAGCCCAGAAATAGACCCTCAAATCTATGGTCAACTAATCTTCGACAAAGCAGGAAAGAATGTCCAATGGAAAAAAAGACAGCCTTTTCAATAAATGGTGCTGGGAAAATTGGACAGCCACATGCAGAAAAAATGAAATTGGACCATTTCCTTACACCACACACAAAAATAGACTCAAAAATGGATGAAGGACCTCAATGTACGAAAGGAATCCATCAAAATCCTTGAGGAGAACACGGGCAGCAACCTCTTCGACCTCTGCCGCAGCAATATCTTCCTAGGAACAACGCAAAAGGCAAGGGAAGCAAGGGAAAAAATGAACTACTGGGATTTCATCAAGATCAAAAGCTTTTGCACAGCAAAGGAAACAGTTAACAAAATCAAAAGACAACTGACAGAATGGGAGAAGATATTTGCAAACGACATATCAGATAAAGGACTAGTGTCCAGAATCTATAAAGAACTTAGCAAACTCAACACCCAAAGAACAAATAATCCAATCAAGAAATGGGCAGAAGACATGAACAGACATTTCTGCAAAGAAGACATGCAGATGGCGAACAGACACATGAAAAAGTGCTCCATATCACTCGGCATCAGGGAAATACAAATCAAAACCACAATGAGATATCACCTCACACCAGTCAGAATGGCTAAAATCAACAAGTCAGGAAATGACAGATGCTGGCGAGGATGCGGAGAAAGGGGAACCCTCCTACACTGTTGGTGGGAATGCAAGCTGGTGCAGCCACTCTGGAAAACAGCATGGAGGTTCCTCAAAATGTTGAAAATAGAAATAGAACTGCCCTATGACCCAGCAATTGCACTATTGGGTATTTACCCTAAAGATACAAATGTAGTGATCCAAAGGGACACATGCACCCGAATGTTTATAGCAGCAATGTCCACAATAGCCAAACTATGGAAAGAACCTAGATGTCCATCAACAGATGAATGGATCAAGAAGATGTGGTATATATACACAATGGAATACTATGCAGCCATCAAAAGAAATGAAATCTTGCCATTTGCAACAACATGGATGGAACTAGAGCGTATCATGCTTAGCGAAATAAGTCAAGCAGAGAAAGATAACTATCATATGATCTCCCTGATATGAGGAAGTGGTGATGCAACATGGAGGCTTAAGTGGGTAGAAGAAGAATAAATGAAACAAGATGGGATTGGGAGGGAGACAAACCATAAGTGACTCTTAATCTCACAAAACAAACTGAGGGTTGCCGGGGGGAGGGGGTTTGGGAGAAGGGGGTGGGATTATGGTCATTGGGGAGGGTATGTGCTTTGGTGAGTGCTGTGAAGTGTGTAAACCTGGTGATTC
Source organism: Mustela putorius furo (assembly GCF_011764305.1). Lineage (NCBI taxonomy): Eukaryota > Metazoa > Chordata > Mammalia > Carnivora > Mustelidae > Mustela > Mustela putorius. The sequence goes on along the minus strand of NW_025421477.1, from coordinate 31,942 downwards.
ACAGACCTGTACCCCTGGGGATAAAAATATATGTTTATAAAAAATAAAAAATTAAAAAAAAATAAAAAATAAAAAATAACTCAGAAAAAAAAAAAAAAAAAAGATTTATTTATTTTGAGAGAGAAAGATAGAAAGAGTGGGGGAGCAGAGGGAGAGAGAGGATCTTAAGCAAACTCTGCACTGAGTGTGGAGCCCAGGGCACGACTTGATCCTACAACCCTGAGATCACGACATGAGATGAAACTAAGAGTTGGATGCTTAAACTGTGCCACCCAGGTGCCCCAGAAATGGTAGATGTCTTTGAAAAAAAAAAAAAAAGAAGTTCAATAAAAATCAAATTGTGATCCATTATCTTATTACCTTAAAAACTTTCCTTTTTCTGCTTTGAACACCACATTTTACACCCTTAAATTGAATAACATTTAAAAAAAATAAAAACTTTTGAAAATAAAAAAATTCAAAGTAGTAATTAAAAATTTCAGATTGATTTTATAGTATGTATAAATAGTAAAAATCTAAAACATATGCACAAAAATATAGGTATATGCATGCCTGCAAAATTAGAGTAATTGTCAACCAGATGAAATTTGAAAAATCTAGGGCACTAAATTACATAACATTAAATGACTTAATCTTATTGAAGTACGAAGTAAAAATTGGCTCTTAGATCAACATGGTATTGGAATGTATTACCATTCTTAACATTTGGAAATTACAAACTTTACTCAGTGTAAAGCAACATTAAAAAACTGTACAAAGAAATAAATACAGAGTAAAAGAAAACAATTCTCATCAGCTTTTTAATCAGGGAAAAGGAACCTATTGCCTTAGCATATCACACAAACTACATTTCCAGAGGGAAAACTGGAATACTTGTATATTTCAAGGTAACACTGTCAAAAAGAAAACAATCCTAGGCTTGACAATTTTGTGATTTCCCTGTGAGACAACCCACTTAGATGGATTGTTAGAATCTGGAATATTGAAAATACTCCATAAGAGAAGATTATATGATTACATACATCTAGTAACTGAAGGTCAATGTTATTGTGAATTCTGCAGACATACTAGTTAGATACCTTTATTATAAAACAGGAAAATCCAATCTCTGGCATCATTTAGTAGAAACAAGTTATACCAAAGCAAAAATTTAAAAGCAAGACAAGGCAAATGACTCAAAATTGTAGAAAACACCATTGCACCTCTATCTAAGTACAAGAAATTTGTGACAAGTCATAAATCCAATATATAAAAAGTAACATGAATTAGGAAAAAAAGGATATTCCAGTGATAAGTATTAGGAAGAGAATAATGCATCTATATTTTTCTTTCCTGCACTACACAAATATAATAATCTCATCTTTTAATAGTATTTGGGATAATTTTTAAAAATCAGATTAAGCATGCAGTCCATTGTTATGTCTTTGCAAAAACGAGTGTTAATGCTTCTTAAACTAATATAGTCATTAAGAAATATTAAATTCTACAGGGCAGGGGCAACTGGGTGGCTCAGTTAGTTAAGCATCAGCCTTCACCTCACGTCATGATCCCAGAATCCTGGGATCAGCCCCACATCAGGCTCCCTGCTGAGCAGGGAGCCTGCTTCTCTCTCTCTTTCTGCTGTTTCCCTTGCTTATGCTCTCTCTCTCTCTCTTTCACTCTGTCAAACAAATAAATAGAATCTTTTTAAAATAAATATATACATATAAACATATATACAACAGTGTAGACAGTAGTAGAAATCATAAAACCTGATTCATATAAGAAATTGACATGGTTATTTACTTTAAAATAGAACAATTTAGTTATGATGATAACCTGGGGAAAATTTCCTAAGATTTTTTTTTTCTACTCAGCATTTGCATGGTCTATCACTAATTAAAATAATATGTACTACTAGTGGAAATGTAGAAGACTCTAAGGACATTTGAAACCACAAATTTTGTATTAGAGAGATCTCATAGAAAAATTAAGTGATTTAATGACATAAGGGAAAACTAGGAGGAAAGAAGAAAAGGACTTTCTCACTGGAGGAAGAGAGAAAAAGACCACTCACTCTCTACCTGAAATGCCTAAGTCAGTCTACTGTACTCTAGCCTAAAAAAAAAGAAAGTTTCCCCTGTCCGTTAATAACATGGAATCTTTTTGTGGCCAGAAATACCTCTTGATAAAATGGCAACGACAACAAATTCCCCTATACAATGGGTTGAGCTATTCTGACTGGTACTCGGACTTGCTTAATCCTTATCTAACACTTGTTAGAAATTAAGGCCAACTGGGGCACCCGGATGGCTCAGTGGGTTAAGTGTCTGACTTTGGCTCAGGTCATGATCTCAGGGGCCTGGGATAGAGCCTTTTGTCGAGTCCAGTGGTTGGGCTCTGAGCTCAGCAGGGAGTCTCCTTGTCCCTCTTCCTTTCCATCTGTCTCCCACCCCATCTCATGAGCTCCTGCTTTCTGTCTCTCTCTAATAAGTAAAATATTTTTAAAAAATTAAGGATAACAAAAATACTTGGGGAAAATTCTCATCATAAACATTTTAATTTTAACTCTGTTCACTGTATACACATGGAAATACAGTATTTTTCTATTTTGTGGTGCTTTTGCCACTTAACAATTCCAGAGGCTTTATAATAGAATGATCTATATAAGGAAAAGTAAAGCAACAAACAAGGGGGTGTATTACATGAGTGTCCTAAGAAAGATTAAATACATTAAATAAACCTCATAAGTAGGATACACAGCTGAATTACTAGGATAGGTTTTTCATATTGAAATAAAACAAGTGGAAAAGATAAAATAAATTAACAGGGACTCCCAAGAAAATAAAACATAAATAAGTTTTTTTTATTAAATAAAAATAAATGCTAAACTCAGTGAAGGAATGTAAAATTATTAGTCTCTGCTGAGAATAAGAGCCGCACCCTAGTAAATCTTGGGAAACTGGATACCTAACCCTCTTTTGTAGAATGGATACCTAGACCACTTTCTTACACTATACACAGCAAACACAAAATTGATTAAAGACTTGAATGGTAAGACTTGCAACTATCGACTCCTAAAAGGAAACTCCTGGACATGAACCGTAGCAATACTTTTCTGGATTTGTCTTCCCAGGCAAGGAAAATAAAAGCAAAAATTAACAACTGGGACTATGCTGAACTATAAAGTTTTTGCACAGTGAAAGAAACAACAACAAAACACAAAGGCAACCTACTGAATGGGAGAAGATATTTGCAAATGATATTTCTGATAAGAGGTTCATATCCAAAATACATAAAATATTCTTAAAATTCAATACCCTCGAAAATAGTAATAATAATCTGCTAAACATGGACAGAGGACTTGAATAGACACACAGGTGGCCAACAGAGACATGAAAAGATGTCCAACATTACTAATCATCCTGGAAATGAAAATCAAAACTTCAGTGAGGTATGACCTTATACCTGTCAGAATGGCTAGTATCAAAAAGACAATGAATTTCAAGAGGATGTGGAGAAAAGCGAATCTTTCTGTACTATTTGTGGGAATGTAAATTGGTGTAACCACTACAGAAAACAGTATGGAGTTTCCCTAAAAATTAAAAATAGAGGGCGCCTGGGTGGCTCAGTGGGTTAAGCTGCTGCCTTCGGCTCAGGTCATGATCTCAGGGTCCTGGGATCGAGTCCCGCATCGGGCTCTCTGCTCAGCAGGGAGCCTGCTTCCTCATCTCTCTCTCTCTCTACCTGCCTCTCTGCCTACTTGTGATCTCTCTCTGTCAAATAAATAAATAAAATCTTAAAAAAAAAAATTAAAAATAGAAATACCATACAATCCAGCAATTCTACTTCTAGGTATTTACTCAAAAACAAAACAAAACAAAACAAACAAACAAACAAAAACCACTAATTCAAAAAAAGATATTCATCCCTATGTTTATTGCACCATTATTTATAAAAGCCAAGATATGAAAGCAACCTATGTATCTATCAAGAGATTAATGGATAAGGAAAATATGGTATATATACACATCATAGAAAAAGAAAGAAATCTTGCCATTTGTGGCAACATGGATGGCTCTAAAAAGCATTATGCTAAGTAAAATAAGTCAGACAGAGAAAGACAAAATACCATATGATTTCACTTATATGTGCAATCTAAAAAAAACAACAGAAAGAGACACATAAATAGAGGAAGCAAGCTGCTGATTGCAGGGGGTGGGTGGCTGCTGGACGAGTGAAATAAGTAAAGGAGATTTCGAGGTACAAATTTCCGGTTGTAAAATAAATATGTCATGCGGTGAAAATTTCCTCATAGGGAATATACTCAATAATGTTGTAGTAACTTTGCATGGTGACAGACAGTAACTATACCTCTTGTGGTGAGCTTTTCATAATGTATGTAATTGTCAAATCATTATATTATACACATGAAACTAATGTAATGTTGTATGTCCATTATACTTCAGTTAAAAAGAAAAAAAGAACAAAAAGCATTAGCATTCTAAGAGATGAAAAAGACCACTCAAAATACAGGGCATGCAAAGGGAAAATGAGAGGACAGCTGTCTACAAACCAGCAGCAAGCAGGCTATTACCAGATGCGGGATCTGAGGGCACCTTAATCTTGGACTTCCCAGCCTCGACAACTGTGAGAAATAAAGGTCTGTTGTATAAGCCACTCAGTCTACAATATTACTGTTATAGCAGTCTAAGCGCTTATGATACCAGGTTGGTATAAAACTGTCTTGATGTTTGATTACCTACCATAGTTCCAATTTTTTCATTGTTTTTAGCCTGTGGAAATTCTTTTGTGACAATACAAAACTGAATTTTAATGTTGTTACAGAAGAGTTTTTCATGGTTTATTTTCTACCATATTGCCACTAATGGGTAAGTCATTCACTTTGTTTGGCTATTTAACATATGACAGAAATGACTGATTTTCTTCCATTGTCCTGCCTTTTCATATATTGATATGTGCACCACATTTTGTTTCAAATCAGGTTATGTGCATATTTAGTTCTTTTAGATTATTATATATTTTTGATCAATTGATATACAAACATAATAGACAACAGCCACAATATGTTCAGCTGTCCTAAACTCTCAGGCCATTGACTTGCAATGAGGCTTGAAAAGTCAACATTGTAATCAATCATTTCATTTAATAACTTTTATGTGAGATTCTTCCTAAATATGAGATAAGGGCAATGAACAGGGAGAAACTGGAGACACATATTAATTTGCTTAACTATTTTGCCTAGGGCTGGCTGTACATATACCAGTGTATATTTTTCATTAAATAGAATAATAAAAAATCAAATGCAATTAACTGAACTAATATGAAGGGACAAGATAAATGCTATATCCTAATAGAATTCCAATGCTAACAACTTCAAGCCATAGCTGTCTTATTTGTGGACTAGAGCAAATAACATTAAGCTAAAGAACCAACTAATGGATGATTAATGTTCCTTATTAAATTAGATGAAGGAAAATAACAATGTTAGTTGTTAGCAAGTCAGCAGAGTGGAGGGGGAAAAAAAAAAACTTTGACAAGAATAATTTTTCTGAAGTTTTATTTTATAAAGATGGTGAATATAATTACCCAGAGAAATGGAATTTTGTTCTATTATTGACTATAAATTTTCTTTCTAATTTTATATGAAAATATAGTTTATGATTTATGGTTGCTTTCACAAATGGACAGAAGCCTATACCTAGATTATACTTGTGTGTACACAGTACACATTACATTTAGGAGTTCTTCATGATATCACAAAAAAGCCTTTATAGCCAACTTTAAAGGTAGATTTGTAGAACAGTCTTACCCAGAGGTTTGCTCATTTTCCTTTATTTAACATTATCTTTTGTAGCATTTTTGTATGATTCTCTTCTTTCTGACATTAAGAGGCCAGACATGGAAAATAAAATTTTCTTTAATAATGTATATAATAACTTATCGTTGTGCATAATTACATGATCAAATAGAGAATCAAAATTGTGTCCCAGAAAAAAGTTAAAATTTCTTGATGCTGAAATAGTTGCTAGATTTATGGTATAAGACAGATCATAGAGTCCCATTAAATAAAATAAAAGACTATGTGGGCAAGTACTTGAATGTTAGTGAACTTCTCTGCTTTCTTCTTTCCCACTAACCCTACTAATCATCATCTGTAGGTTATGAAGAAATAGTACATAGAAAGGGGGATTATCTCTTCTTTATTTAACATGAATTACTGACTAAAAAGTTTTTGTAGTATATATATATAAACAATCAATGTATCATTATTGTTATTGATGTATACAGTCAGTTACAGTGAGTTATCTTTAAGAGCATTTTAAATAAATACACACACACACACACTTTTCAAAGCTTCATGTATTCCATTCTAAATGTTCTTAATTTCTCTGTACAGAGACAAGTTTCTGATGTTAAAAAATTCTTTTGCCTGCAGAACTTTAACATACTTTGTGAAGCCAGTGGACTAGCAATGAATCCCCCCAAGTTTTGTTTAAGACGTGCCTGTACTTCTTTACTTTTGAAGGATATTTTCTCTGGATATAAATTTCTAGTTGGATGAATAGACTTTTTCCCAAAGAAAACATACAGATGGTGCACCAACAGATACATGAAAAATTCTCAGCATTACTCATCATCAGGGAAATGCAAATCAAAACCACAATAAGTTATCCATCACCTTATACCTGTCAGAATGGTTAAAATTTAAAAAAAGGCAAGAAATAATAAGTGTTGTTGAGGATGTGGAGAAAAAGGAACCTCTGTGCACCATCAGTGGGAATGTAAACTGATACAGCCACTGTGGAAAATAGTATGGAAGTTCCACAAAAGTTTAAAAATAGAAATACCACATGAACCAATAATTCCACTACTGGGTATTTAACCAAAGGGAGGAAAAAACTAATTTTGAAAATATATACACAGCCCTACACCTATTGCAGTATTCTTTATAATAGCCAAGATATGGAAGCAACCTAAGTGTCCATTAATAGATAAATGGATAAATAAGATGTGGTGTATATATGCAATTAAATATTACTTGGCTATAAAAAAACAAGAGTATGCCATTCCAGTCAATATGGAAGGACTGGGATGGTATGAATTACTTTCATGGTTAATGAATACTTGTTTATCTATGTATATTCTTAAATTTCCCAGTTTTCATCTTAAATATAATAAATTTTGAAGAAAAAAATTAATACTCAATATTTTATGTATAAATTGTTCATTCTACTGACTGCTGTGGGACCAGTGAAAGATGCTTTAACGACCAGTGACTCACACGCTTCCTCTTAAAATGGGAAGGGTTTAAATGAGCAAAATGTATATATTCTAAACAGCAAGTTATCATAAGCTTAGCTCAGCCAAACTACTCAAATATAAAGAAGTAGGGAAAGTATGTCTTAAATTATTTTTCCCTAAAAGGGTTTATTTCTAGCAACTAAAGCACTTGTAACTTCTGGAAAATGAGCACCAATGACTTTTTTTAAATAACATGAATAAGACTGAGTTCATAAAAAGTTATGTTCCAGTGTGTGACTACTGTTAGGGTTTCAACATCACACATTCAAATCAAATTTTCAGTGAAGTTCGCTAATTTGAAAATTAACAAGTTTGTTTTTCACATAGCTACTGACTCTTCCCTAGTTAAAAAGAAAAAAGAAACCTCTGGTGTATTACTTAGATGAAGACAGAAGATTTAAAAGTGGACAGATATAAACAGTATATTTTAAACATTTTTTGTTTGACAAGCATGCTTATGATTTCCAAAAACTGATTCTTAAACAGTGTACATTGGTATAAATTTTACATTATTTAAATTATGATCTGTATCTTAAGAGTCAGTTCAGTAAAATTATGGCATCAAATTAATTAAGATAATGTTGTGAAAGAACTTAGCACAGTACCTAGAACATACAGGTACTCAACAATTTTCTTAGTAACTGAACAATAAATGCATGATTTTTAAGCCAATAAAGTACACTGAAGAAATTATAAAATGATTTTCATTTGGTATTGCTAAGTTTTTATATCTGTATTTATTTATCTTGACATAGCACATGATATCTCTAGATCAGAGACCAAATTGTTCATTATTCATAGAGCATCTTATTGCCAGTTCCTTGAACCTCAGTCCTGATGGAATGGTATGATAGAAGCCTGCACATGCTTCCTGCACATGCACCCTGTTTGCACCACAGGACAGGAATCCCAAAGTTACATGAAAAGCTTATATAGAGAAGCTGTCACATCTGTTCCCTCATTTCCAGAGAGAAAGAGACCTTAGTTCTGAAAGCAAATGCTCTGGAATAGGAAAGGTCCCTAAGTTATTGTCACCATTAAGGTAGTAAGTGTTGAGGAGATATGTTACATCTCTCTGGAGCAATTCACTCTTTCCTGCTTTCAAGTCGTATTTGCTCTTTAATCATCTAACCACTTACTTTGCTGAATAAGCCCTCATTATGCAGAAATGTGAATATATTCATGAAGTATTGTATCCTCCCAAAAAGTATATTATGAAATATTAAAAATGCTTAATTATATTTATGAAGCTAGATCTCTTGAGCATTACTAAGTAAATTCATAATAAGTTCAGATACTTTATGATCTAGAAAGAAGATTAAGTCCCATTGTTCATATGAGAAACTAAGGTCCAAAGATGAGTAAGAACACAAAATTTTGTATTGTCTAAAATATTTACAACTAACCACCACATAAAATAAAATATAATATTCTACAGATCTATAATTACCAATACTAAAAGTATGCATTGGGGTGACATTTAAAACTGACACCAATAAAGACTATTATATTCCAGAAAGATTTTCCACCACTACAGATCTTAATGGCTAGTGTAAATATATTGAAATTCACTGTAATTTATTTTGTTTAAGTGTGCCAGTATGTGCGATATGTGTGTTAGCATGTGTCATATTAAAAAAAAAAAGAAAAAAACACTGCTGTACATAGAATTTCCCCGTTCTCGATGTCATTCTCAATTGATAATCTGTTTATAATAGACATTTTACCCAATGTAAATCAATGGAAGCACAGAATGTAACACAGGTTTATGTGTCCATTTGATTTTAGCCATTCTAACAGGTGCAAAGTGATATCTCATTGTGGTTTTAATTTGCATTTCCCTGATGATTACTGATGTTGAACATATTTTCATGTGTCTGTTGGCCATGGGTGTATCTTCTTTGGGCAAATGTCTATTCAGGTAATCTGTTCAATTTTAATTGGATTATATGGAGGGATTTTTGTGGGGTTTTTGGGGGGCGGTGTTGAATGTATAAGTTCTTTACATATTTTGGACATTAACTCATTATCAGATATAAATTTGAAAATATCTTCTCCTATTCAATAGAATGCCTTTTTGTTTTGTTGTTGACTCCCTTTGCTGTGCACAAGTATTTTTTATTTCATAAGTCCAAACAATTTAATTTTGCTTTTATTTCCCTTACCAGAGGAGACATATCTTCACATATGTTTCTGTGGCTGATATCAAAGAAATTACTATGTCTATTTCCCTCTAGAAATGTTATGATTTCAAGTCTCACAGTGAGGTCCTTAACCCATTTTGAATTTATTTTTGTATATAGCATAAGAAAGTGGTCCAGATTCATTCTTCTGCATGTAACTGTCCAGTTTTCCCAATATCATTAGTTGAAGAGACTATCTTTTTTTCATTTAATATTCTTTATATTTAAGAGGATGATTTAACTTTGTGTCCTTTTATTTGGCATTGCGCCTGGGTGGCTCAGTGGGTTAAGTCTTTGCCTTTGGCTCAGGTCAGGGTCTCAGGGTCCTGGGATCAAGCCCCGCACTGGGCTCTCTGCTTGGTGGGGAGCCTGCTTCCTTCTCTCTCTCTCTCTCTCTGCCTACTTGTGATCTCTCTCTCTCTGTCAAATAAATAAATGAAATCTTAAAATTTAAAAAAATTGAATATTACACACTTATTATTTAAAGCCAGTAACATAATGTGAATTTATCACTATAATAATATTTAATAAACCTAAAAATCTAGAATTTCTTCTTAATCATAAGTAATCAATTAATATACTATATACTGTTAGTGTTGAAAGGGTATTATCATTTAAGTATTTATATTTCATATATGACATGAACAAATATTTTGTCAGAGTATCTCAATCCCTGATGGAAACAGATAATAAAAATGAAAGAGAAATAACTTAGGAAAAAGTACTTGTTTTTAAACTTCATCAAGGTTTTTAAATTTTAATTACAGAGACAGAGTTCATGATAAAAAGAGATATTTTGTTTATTTTACCAATGTGTTTAGAGTTACATCAACTTTATTATTTCAGTATGCTTCTTTCATCTTCTCTGTATTTTTTTTTTTCTGCAAATATGCTTTTGGTACTTATCTATCACAATTGCAGTGGGCATTTTAATCCCAATTAGTCTACTTCTGTCTGTTATTTTCTGTAGGACATAACAATGTATCCTCCTGAGATATATTCTCCAAGCATGTATTTTATCTTTCATACCTGTGGGGACTTTGTGGGAAGCAGTTTAATTCTATCATTCCCATAAAACCACAGAGCTTCCATCCTTTAGGTTAAATATCAAGTTAATCATTAAAGGGATAAAGGCAAAGAGCATATGCTTACTAGAGCCAGTGCATAAATAAACATGAAGAACTTCAATGAAAATTCCTCAGGTACTTGGGATGTTGGAAAGTATTTAAAGGCAAAAGCCTGCTAGCAACATACAAAAGTTCTTTAGAACAGCAGGGTAGCCTATTTGAGTCACTCAACTGAAAACTGTTCTTGACCAAGCAAAGCCAAAGCAGTCTACAAAAAACAATTCTCTCAGCCAGTGCAGTACCTTGGGAAGAGGAGAAGAGGCAGAAGACAAGAGGCAGAGGAAAAGCATGCATATTCTTAAAAAGGAGCAACTGATGTTTTAAAAGTCATGACTTGAAGAAGAGCTATGCCATCATTTTTTAAAAATTATCATCCAAATATAGCTGATATACTATGTAATACTAGTTTCAATTGTACAACACAATGAATGGACAATTAAATACATTATGCAACGCTCGCCATGCCAAGTGTAGCTACCATTTTCACCACACAATGTTACTAGAATATTACTGAGTATATTCCCTGTGCTGAACTTTTTATCCCTGACTTACTTATTTTATAACAAATTTTGCACCTCTTAATCTTCTTCACCTCTTTCACCAATCCCTCCACCACAATGTCAAAATTTATGTGAATCTATGCAGTGGTAGTAGACACAGAAATAACCACAGCAATAGAGAAGGTTTTTCTCAAATATTGGACACCATTTCCTCCTTTTCTTGAACAGGGTGGAGAAATAGTTATTACTCTAAAAGTAAAGAATTTGTATATAGCGACTCATTTAATAATTATACATATCCCTCACAAGTAGCTATTATTCTTATATAACTATCCATCTTAGAGAGGAGAAAATTGTGGCATGACTATCTTTTCTTGGATCACACAATAAGAAATAGAAAAGATATCTTTACATTTGGTAATATGATGGGCTATTCAGACTGCCCACATACTCAAAAGCAAGTAGATACTGGATAAAGTATATTTTAAAGTGTTTATGTACTTATATTAATATTATAATAACATTTAAATCACAATAAGAACTAATTTAAAATAATTTAAATAGTTATTTAAAAATCCAGCAAGGACCAGCTTCATCCCCAACAATCTAACAGATTGAGGAGAAACTGGAGCCAGTAGAAATGTAAAATAAGGAAACACTAAAAATAGGATTTTCTTGAATACACAAGGCAATATCAAAGATCAAAACGTATGAAAGAAAGGATAGTTGTAGGCATTAAAAATAAAAATAATCATAACATAGTTTATGTTATGTAATACTACTAAAAGTAGTATTACAGAGATTATGGTCTTAAATGTTTATACTGGAAGAGAATATGGTAATTAATACACACCTAAATCATGATATTAGAAAACAAATCACATACTTTCCACTCCAAGAAACCATTCCAAAAGGTAAGTATAGATGTCAAATTATAGTAAATATACAACAGGAGAAAAAAAAAAACTAAGGTCAAATGCTTGTTCTTTAAAATGAGTATTAAAATAAACATTGCAGTCTTACTGGCCATGAAGAAAGAATTTTCAAATAAAAACAACAGATTGATCATTTTTCTAGAACTCTGCTTTCTTTCTTTCTTGACTGTATCTCCACCAATCTAGCTCCGCTACTTCACTGCTATACTCCAGAAATGGCTTTCAGTTTTGTTACTATTTGCCATGGAAGACAGCACCAAGACCAGGATGTATACACATAAAGACACAGGCATATGTATGTGAAAAATGTTTCATTGTAAACACTACTTCCAACATACTAAACATTCTATCTGATCCTAAAATGCTAGCCATGACCCAAAAAATTGATCTTAAAACACACTACTATGTTGTAAACCTTATTTGTAACACTTCTGTAATCTGAGTTCCAAGAGCCCCACCCTACAAAAATCATCTCCTATCTCTCCAGCTCACTCCCTTTATATCCACCCCTCTGACAATATTTTGTCCATTGTTTCCAAAAATATCCCATGGATGCTATCACTCATACACTCTTGCTTACCACTTTCATGTTGTCATAGCCCTCTGTGCCCGAATGAGGCATCGTTCTATTCACACAGGGCATGTCCAATCAACCCTCTGGCCCCCTCTCTTTCTCATATTTACCTGGAAGAAGTCCACACTGTGCTAGATAAAATTCTCTACTCTGTGCCTGCAACCATGCAGATGTATTTGGTTGGGCAAAAACACATAACTATATTGACTGGATAACATGTTTAATTTAAGAATACTAACTTTATCATGCTGAGTAAAATGCATCTGACTGTACCTAAAAGCTGCTCAAAATGAATGTTGGGTAAAATAAACAGCAATTTTCTGAAAAAAGAAAATACTAACTTTAAGCATTACTTTCCTACTACAATATCAAGGGCAATCTTTTTCCTAGTTTATCAAGAAAAAAGAAGCCCTCAGATGAGACCATTCCAAAGCTACCAACACCAAATTATCTGCTTACTTTTTTATACATACCAGTGAACTCTGCCTTCTCTCCCAACATTAGGCATAAAAAGGACATTTCTTTTCTGATATGCCAATCCTCCCACTTATGCACTAGATTTTATCTTCTCTCACCCAATCAATTACAGGCTCCAAAAATTTTCCCTTTCTGTTTTGCATCAAAAAAGAGTTTCTGATACTGATTAATCTCACAGTAAATACATTTAGAAATAAATGAATGTAATTCTATCGGCAATAATCTATAATTAATAAATAGATCAGAGAAATTAACATTTATTCCTTTTTTCAATGTCTGCATTGAAATAATTCAATGTCTGTATTGAAACCTGTAATACTGAGGTTTAAACATCAAACCGTATTACCTCAATATGAATAATAATGTCTCAAAACTTGTATCTCCTAATTTAAGAAAGGATGACTTGATGCAGTGGAACTCTGGCTTTATTGGAGCAATTTTCCCCCTGGAGCTGTCTCATCAGTTCATTTTAATAATGTCATAGCAGGCAATCAATGTGTTGTCTCCATGTTAATGGGCATAAAACTTGTTCCAACTCCAGAATGCATGCGTAAGGCTTTATGATCTGGGATTTATTGAGAAAATTGCAGTAAAAGTATTGATGTTCCCATCAGTTTGGGTCTGAGCCTATAATTAATAGCTTGTTTCCTTTCATTTCAATGGAGAAAATCAAGTTCTAAGCTAATTAAGTAGAGGTAAGCCATAAATTACTGTTCAACTTAAGAAAAAAAAATCTGGTTTTGAAACAAAAGGCATTCAGAAGTTTACAAAGGAAAATGCATTTACAATACTTGACATTTGGAAATGTTTCTCTTAAAAACATGAAATACATTGCTTACTTTCTGAAACTAAAATGATACAGTAGAAACCATGATTTATCTTTAGTCAAAACAGGCATTCATTAGCTGGTGCATTCTCTAGATAATCGGAACTAGTGGTTTAGATGATTTTTATTTCTCACTGCAGATAATTTTGTGGTTCATTGGCACTGTGTCTGTTTCGTGGCTGAGGAAACTGTGTTGTCCTAAAACCACGTCTGTTTTGCATGTCATGATCACAACTGATAAGATTTTTCATATTGATATGTTTGCTATTTAATTTGTTGCTTTGTTTTTATATTACCTAAACCCAGTAAAAATTATTTCAATTAATAAAAACATTTCATAATTAAACTACATGGCATTATTCCAGTTTTTAAACACTAGAATCTCAATTGGTGTCATCTTAAAGCAGCAGTTTCCAGTTTTTCCCCCCATAACACAACTAAGAGATGATATCACCCAACACATTCAGGGAATGAAAAGGTAGTTTGGCTGTAATGGCCCAATTAAAAGAAACAAATAAATATATTGGAGAGCATGTGTATATAATGCCTACTTAATACCCATTTAACACAACCTGGGTATGACAATGACCCTCCTAACTTCTACCAAGCAAGCCTCTTTGCTGAAAAGGATAATGAAAGAAAAATTAGAAAACTGTACAAATCTTCATAGAAATCATTTCTAGAAAGTTTGGATTTGCATGCTCACAGATTTTAAAATAGTATACTCATTTATTATGTTCTTTGTCACTACAACTACAAGCAACAACTTCAATTCCCTAGTTATATTTATATTCAAATATTCCAAAGCCTCAATTATGTTGAGAATACTAAATTAACCAGTCACTTTGACAACTTGAAACTAAGTCTGTTATGCGGATACAGTGTCCTCTCAACATCACTATAATCTACTCACCACAGTTCGTTCAGGAGAGATCTAGTTTCCAGGTGAATTATTAGTAGTACCCTCTTTCACTACAGACCCTGTACCAGACCAGTTAGCAAAGTATATGGTCAGCCTAGGTCTGTGCATGATCTCAACTCTCTTTCTACCTTCTTTTTCTGAAATTTCCAGAGAATCAGGGAGAATTGGTGAGTTCAGTCTCCCAGAAAAATTATCTTACTCTTGCCTTAAGCTGAGCTTCTTTTTCCTAAAGTTGCCATTCTCAGGGCTACTTCCGGCCATCCTGCTCTGTCCGCATGTGCTCATTATCTCACCTGCACCCAGCAAACATTCTCCTGCAGCTGTCCACCCACGAGCACAGTCCCCAGGAGTCTTAATTCTCACAGGAGGTTTATATCTCTACCTTATGCTTCTGGATCACTGCTCAACTCATCAATCATGTGCACCTAACTTACCTGCCATCAGATCATCAGGGCTTAAATCCTTCCTGTTCTTAAGAAAACATCTTCTTTCCTATATTTTTTGGGTTTTTATTTTGCAGTGGGTCCCCATGCAAGCCCAAACTGGTTGCTAACCTGTTGGTCTCTGCATTTTATAAATGAAACCTTTTTAGGTTATATAGATAGTTCCAGAAGACTGGGTTCAAGTACAGGTTAATGTTATTTCCTGAGTCATTGCTTTTTTTTCAGGGTATAAACTCAGTTGGTGATGCTTCCTTGTAGGTCCAAACTACTTTCTCTACAGTGATTTCTTTCTCTCCAACAGGGCCTTTTTAGTTTCTCTTGAATTTTAAATACCCCTGAAATAATCTTAAGTTTGGCAGATAAAACATCTGTGCAAAGTTTGTATTTCTTTCTTTCTCACTTATGAAATTATTGGTCTCAATGATATTTAAGGGATAAAATCTACATATGTTTTAAATAACAGTGAAACATTGCTTTGCATTTGCTCTATATTGCTATCCTGGCTTCTGATATTAGCCTGTAAGGAGGAAAAAAAAAGAAGCCCACATACACACAAAAGAATAGGGATAGACGTACTTGCCTTTCACCTGTGGAATGTCCCACTGGTTATTTAAAATACACACACATCCAAACACACATGCATGCATGACAATGACGCTTTCTACCTAATAGATATTATAATTATTATATTTGGATATTGTGCTGGTGATAGGAGATAATAGTTCATCTTCTGATGCTGGGCAATGCTACTGCACTGTTTTTAGAACCTCTACCCAGCAAATGAAGGTGCAGCTGTCAGTATAGCCTGGTTTGTGCTTGCTTGGTTAACATTATATATAATAAATATTACATATATATGACATGTGTATATATATCATATATATTAAAATAATGTATAAAATATTTACATGTATACAATATACAAAATTTTATAAACACTTATATATAAATATATATTTACATTATGTTAGTAGATACAGTCTCCCACAACGGACTTTTATCTTTCCTTATAGCCTGATAATAAGAAAACAAGCCAGCTCTAGAAATTAGAAAAAAAAAAAAATGTTTGAACAAAACTGAAGGAGACATTTGGATAGCAAAATATCACATGAAAAGGTTCTCAACATCATTAGTTCTTTAGAATGTGGAAAATGCAAATTAAGGCTATAGTGAAATTCCATACAAACCAATTAGAGTAGCTAAAATTAAAATCATACTAAGTGTTGTCAGGGATGCAGAGCAACTCTAACTCTCACACACTACGGGTAAATGTAAAGTGGTATAGTCACTTGGGAAAAAGAGTTTGACAGATGATTTAAAAAGTTAAAATACATCCATCAAAGGATTCAAACATTCTTATACTAGGTATTTATAAAAAAGAAATCAAAAACATCTACACAAAGACATGTACACAAATTTTAATACCAGAATTATTTGTAGTAGCTGAAACCTAGAAACAACCCTAATGTCCACCAACAGGTAAAAGTATAAACAAATCATGTTATCATGAAATGCAATAAAAAATGAACTACTGATATATAAAACAACAGGATGGATCTAAAAGAATTATTCTGAGTGAAAGAAGCCAGACCATGCACACACCCACATCTAATTATATAGTATATAGTTCCATTATATAAATTCTAAAAATTAAAAGTTAATTTTTAGTGACAGAAATTTGATGAGTTTTTTGCCTGGGACAGGAAGAGTTGGGAGGAAGAATTTAAGAAACACAAAAAAAAAAAAATTTTAGAGGTGATGAATATGCTCATTTTCTTGGTTGATACGGTTTCAGGAGTGTATACATAGGTTAGGACTTATCAAATAGTATACTTCAACTATGTGCAGTTTAATGTAAATTTTACCTCAAAATTTGTAAAAAATATACATTCACAGTCCAGTATTAACAGTAATACCTTTGTCTTCCTTTGATATTTTTGGATTTTTATTAATGAATTTCAAATAAAAAAAACTAATACTGAAAGTTTGTTTTTAACAATTATCTCTACTTATTGTTAAACATGTCATTCTTGATTATTTTAAATTTTGTCCCAAATAAGACATATTTGATAAGAAGAAAACCTTCCATCAATTAAAATACAATTTATAGGTATTTTTATTACACAATTTACCCTTGAACAATGCGGGGGTTAGAAACACTTACCCCCTGCAGAGTTAAAAAAATTCCCCATATAACTTTTGATTCCCTAAGAACTTGATTACAAATAATCTACTGTTGCCTGGAAATTTACTGATAATATAAATATAATATTAAACACATATTTTTTAAATATAAACTATATTCTTTTTTTTAATATAAAACTATATTCTTTCTTTTAAATATAAACTATATTCTTATAAAGTACAAAAGTACAACAGAGTACAGCTGTTATTAATAAAATCATTAGGAAGTGAAAACACATTTTTAGTACAGTACCGTATTTATCCAAAAAATTGCATGTAAGTGGACCTATATAGTTCAAATCTGTATTGTTCAATGGTCAACTTTAATTACATTATAGTAAGATAACAATACAATTCTAATTACAATCTAACTTGAAAATAGTTTATTGAAAATGCATACAATGAAATTCATATAAGCTTTAAGTAAACACTTCCATAACTAAAGTACCATTTTTTGTTTCATTTTTCTAAGAGCACAACTTTAAAGGGGACACACTTTGAAATCACACAATCTTTTTCAAATGATTTGGGCTATATCTATCCTTATGGATTCTCCAACCCCAAAAAGATTTAGAAACACCAACTAAATATCATTTTATTGAGACCATATTGAGATAATACATTAATGATCATTTTGTTTTAAAAATCGTTTTTTTCAAAGGAACATCACTCATTCCTACTAAGCAGTTTGCCTATTTTACTGCCAGCAGACAGTATGAAGTTTGAAGACTCTAGCTTTGGCAAACAACTTTCTTAAATTCTTCAAAGTATATTAACTCAGTGACTATATATTTCATGATCAGAACATTTGTATAGTTTGTGTTTGCAAGTTAACCTTTCAAGGAAAAATGGTACACCCTTTTATTATTTATTTGTGACTGATGACTTTGGCTTAAGAGTTGATTTTATCAGAACAGATACCAGGAATTTAGGCAAATGGTGATGCTATTTTCAAGCAAATTATATAATCTTGCATATCTCAAATTATAAAAGGTGTAGTCTAAACCACCATATAAGGCAAACTTATTAACAGGTATTTCTAGACTAGTAAAGACAGACAAAAGTAAAGCAGAGGAGACTAGGAATATAACATACTCAAATTACAATTGAATCTTACTTTGGAAGTGCTTCCTTGGACAAGTCAGTTACACAATTCCAGATTCAACCTAAAACCATCAAAGGGGTTTAACAGCAACGAAAATGAGTAACTCTATCCTAAATTCCTATTTCATATAGGTATGCTAATTAGGAAAAGATATATGCAGGCAAGTAAGAAAAGGCAAAAATTTGCATTTGAAGAGGGAAATGTCATTTATGTATTTTAATTCAAAGTATCATTTTGCCATCTGCTAAAACGTACAGCTGTATATTGTAAAATGAGTTTAAAATTGCCCTATTTTTAAATGGCTGACCTATTTCATGGAAATAAATGCACGCACTACTCAGTGCTACAAGGCACAAGCAAAACTATTAACTTAGAATTCTATTCTAAGCTTATTGTATATAGCTTATTGCATATATTATTTTTTTTTGAATAGAAGGTATTATTGCAGTTTAATTATCTTTGTTTAATCAAGTAAAAACTATCATGTCCAAATATTGTCTTCTTCACCTACAAAACCTCAAACTATATACTTTGGCCATCTTATAATGATGTCCTAATAAAATTTTGTTAGGATTTAGATAATATTTTATCAAAATTTGTAACTCTGCCAAAAAGATATCCTAACAAAATTATCTAAAGTCAATAATACACATGCAAAGAAACAATACATGTTTACATTACTTGTGTTGTTCAAACTGTCTCTTTCAAGACAGGGATGGGTGGCAGCTCAGGTCATGATCTCAGGATCCTGGGATCGAGTCCCGCAGAGCTTCCTCCTCTCTCTCTCTCTCTACCTGCCTCTCTGCCTACTTGTGATCTCTCTCTCTGTCAAATAAATGAATAAAATCTCTTTAAAAAAAAAAAAAAAAAAAGACTATACATATACAGAGACTTTTGCAAAAATTGAAGTCCCATAAAGTTTAATAAAACAATTAAAGAACATATATCGTGATGAACTGCTGGAAGGTTGATTTTTGTTCTAAATTTGTAATAAAATGTTCAGTGTTTCAGGTCAATTATCTCCTTTTCTATGCCCCGAAGTAGTTATTATTAATAACTCACCTTGTTCAAATAAACATTTACAAACATTTATACAAATTTTTAATTCTTTTTAATTAAAAATATAGCATTCTATATTCTTACTATGAATAAAACAACATCATTATATCCTTTGCCTAATTTCCAATTTATAAAAGTATACATGTATTTTTTTTTTTTTTTTTTGCATGAAAAAAGTTGTAAATGAATTTACAGTCATATAAGTCCATTCATTTTCAGTCATATAAGATACAAATACTTCCAGTGTTTTGTTGACACTAATTTCATTTTAACTATGGATTCTGTATTTCTGAAATATTAATATAAATTAATTAATTTCTTTTTTTAAGATTTTATTTACTTATTTGACACAGAGAGAGAGAGATCACAAATAGGCAGAGAGGCAGGCAGTGAGAAGGGGGGAGCAGCTTCCCTGCGGAGCAGAGAACCTGACATGGGGTCTGGTCCCAGGACCCTGAGATCATGACCTAAGGCAGAAGCTTAGCCCACTGAGCCACCCAGGTGCCCCAAATTTATTAATTTGTAAATCATCCTTGGAAATGTAATGTCAATAGAATAATTTATTCATTGCACTAATATGTCCTCTTGACAAAAACTTTTGTCAGATGTCCCATGACTGATTTTATTTCTCCATGTTCAGAACTTTCTGAGCAAAGAGCATAGGCACAGAAAGGATGATTAAATGGCCCCACACCTTGGAAGTTAGAGGTAGTGAATTTCCCCACAGCCATTTGCTAATAAAGTTAGGAGGTACCTTTTTTGATCTCCCTCAGTCCCAGTTGCTTACATTTCTAGAGAGCTTCTTCTTTTCCCCTCAAGTGAAGATTTGTTCACATTCCAGAGGAAAAAGCAAACAAACAAACAAAACAAAAAAAAAACACAAAGATTCCAGCTCTCCCTTCAGAACTATGGACAAGTACACCACCAGCTTCAAGGTGAACTCATGAGTTTTTGTAATTCCAGAGTCCCTCTTCATGATGCAAACTCTATGCATGTAGGGGTCATCTGGCTCTCATCAAGCCACACTGTGGGGACTTGGATCTGGGGTCTGGGGAACTGACTTTAGCTTCTCTGTGAGTAAAAGGTCTTTTCCCTGATCTAGAGGTTTGTGTGTGTTGGGTACTATCTCATAATCTGTACAGTTTCAGACTTAAACTTCACCATGTCTCTTCTCTTTTAAAAAATAAGTGGTAAAAAGAACATCATTCCTATCTAATTAAAGTACAAGGCTAACTCCCATGCCTTACTAAAATTAGTACTGTTACCTTATATGTGATAGCCCCATATGTTTTAATTCCATGCTGTAATTTAAAACCCTACAATAAAAGAAAAAAAAAACCCGAAATATAAGTTAATTTAATAATAGCAATTTTGATTTGAAGAAGAGCAATATAAAGCTAGAGAAGTGGCACAGATGTAAGAGATAGGAAATTCTCATGACTTGGGACTTCAATAAAACTTTAATTTTGTTTTGCTCTTTCCACTTTCTTTAAAGGACCATTTTTGCACTTCTAAGAGGTTTATATTACTTTTTATATACCAAACTAACAAAGCCATCTGTGATTTTCTTCTTATACTTCTTAAAAATATCCTCTTGGCATCTAATCAGAAACTAATTCATACTATAGTTGAGTCTTATACTTCCAGTAAATTATTTTAAAGAACAAATTAGTGTAGTTATCTAAACTGGACCATAGTTCATCCCTTTGCGAATAATGAGGAATCACCAAATACTTCCAGGCCTTTAAAGTGTAGTCAAAATGAGTCCAAGAAATAAGCTGAATGTCTAATGTCCCCTTGTAGATTTGGATAATCTTCTTTGAACCCACCTAATTGCCATAAAGTGGAACGTTCCTGCTGCCAGCTACATTAGGTGAGTTTATATTTAAAATGTGTTCTTTCAGAGCTCTCATAATAACCAGGAATAGTACAATGAGCTTTAGACACCAGAGTATAACAGAAAAATAAATTGTTTCAAGTAGAGCAAAGAGAAAAGTGACATTGCTCCCAGTCTTGTGAGATCCTTGGACACAGCAAACTGTCCACAACTATGTTTCCACCCTCACAGGTCTATGCGAAGGGATATCTTTGAAAGGCACTCTTCTCAATAATCCAAGCTAGGCCAGAATTGTCTTGTTCTATGTATCTCCAGGGCACTATGGCTAGTGAAGTTACCTAAAGCATTGCATTTTTCAGATTTCATAAAAATTAAGTACTAATTACATAACTTAAAGGAACACTCAAACTGGTACCATTTTCAGAATTATAATCACAACTGCATGATACTCTAAGTTAACATACTGTTGGGTCCCCCCAAAATTGGGTACCCCAATAATGGGTCCGTTATTAAAGGAGCGAGACTGATACAAAGCAAAGGTCAAGCAAAGCTTTATTTCACGCCAAGCATCAGAAATCATATCGACCATCAAACAGACCGGTCAGGGTTGCCCCTCCAGAGAGGACGACCCCTCCCTGCTTTCCAGACTAACTTTTATAGAGCAAAGGCCATGTGGTTGGGCCTGGCCACACATAGGTGGCCAATGAGATTGCAACACACTCAAAGGAAACTCCACAGTGATGCTAGGCGACAAATTGAATTACAATTTACCCTAGTAGACACTTGAACCAGCCTATCACACCTTGGGTTAGGATTGGCGCCAAAAAAGCTCCCAAAGGGTGGGGGGCCCATACTCCTTGGTAGCTAGGAGACAGTATGCACCCCTCCACTAATTGAATACCTCCACCTGGCCTGACCCACCCTTTTACGTGGACTTTGTTACCTAGGCCTGGTTTCCCAGACTTGCTTTTAAGTAAGTTCCCATGGTGGTGGGTGGGGGGAGTGAGAGGGGGCAAGGTCAATTTAAGTTTTTAAAGCAAAATGGCAGTTCAACTGGGGTGGGGCTGCTCTGACTGAATAGGCCCTTACAATACATACATGCAATGCATATATATAATATATAATTTATATATGTGTATGTATGCAATGTGTATATATAATTTATACATATAGATATAGATATATAATACACACACACACATATGTGTGTGTGTGTATGTATATTTTTTTTTCAACCACTTTGGAAGCTATTCTGTTAAAGTAGAATGTTTCCAATACCCAGTGATTCTACTAGAAAGTCAATGAAAAACTAAGTATGTATGTCTTTTCTATTCTTCAAAAGGTTATTTTCCATTCTCTCTCTTATATTTCTTTTAGAATTTCCTAAATGTTTAAGTGCCAATGACAAGTAGATTGAAAGTACATATTTGTGTAAAATAAGTCCTTAGCATGCTAGGGTTATTGATTATTAATTATTTGGTCAGTATTCATTTATTCTGAGAAATGAGTTTCTTTTTAATATTTAATCTTTATATGGAAACCTTGCCCACATTATGCAATTATTTCCTGTTATTTTCCTACATCACAGTGTTGTATGATCATTTTCATGCATAACATTTTCTATCAGAAATCAGTTGCATTTCTCTACACCAACAGCAAGACAGAAGAAAGGGAAATTAAGGAGTCAATCCCATTTACAATTGCACCCAAAACCATAAGATACCTAGGAATAAACCTAACCAAAGAGACACAGAATCTATACTCAGAAAACTATAAAGTACTCATGAAAGAAATTGAGGAAGACACAAAGAAATGGAAAAATGTTCCATGCTCCTGGATTGGAAGAATAAATATTGTGAAAATGTCTATGCTACCTAAAGCAATCTACACATTTAATGCAATTCCCCATCAAAGTACCATACATCTTTTCAAAGAAATGGAACAAATAATTCTAAAATTTATATGGAAACCAGAAAAGAGACCTTGAAATAGCTAAAGGGATATTGAAAAAGAAAGCCAACGTTGGTGGCATCACAATCCCGAACTTCAAGCTCTATTACAAAGCTGTCATCATCAAGACAGCATGGTACTGGCACAAAAACAGACCCATAGATCAATGGAACAGAATAGAGAGCCCAGAATAGACTCTCAACTCTATGGTCAACTAATCTTCGACAAAGCAGGAAAAAGAATGTCCAATGGAAAAAAGACAGCCTCTTCAATAAATGGTGCTGGGAAAATTGGACAGCCACATGCAGAAAAAATGAAATTGGACCATTTCCTTACACCACACATGAAAATAGACTCAAAATGGATGAAGGACCTCAATGTGCGAAAGGAATCCATCAAAATCCTTGAGGAGAACAACACAGGCAGCAACCTCTTCGACCTCAACCGCAGCAACATCTTCCTAGGAACAACGCCAAAGGCAAGGGAAGCAAGGGCAAAAATGAACTATTGGGATTTCATCAAGATCAAAGGCTTTTGCACAGCAAAGGAAACAGTTAACAAAATCAAAAGACAACTGACAGAATGGGAGAAGATATTTGCAAACGACATATCAGATAAAGGACTAGTGTCCAGAATCTATAAAGAACTTAGCAAACTCAACACCCAAAGAACAAATAATCCAATCAAGAAATGGGCAGAGGACATGAACAGACATTTCTGCAAAGAAGACATCCAGATGGCCAAGAGACACATGAAAAAGTGCTCCATATCACTCGGCATCAGGGAAATACAAATCAAAACCCACAATGCGATATCAACCTCACACCAGTCAGAATGGCTAAAATTAACAAGTCAGGAAATGACAGATGCTGGCGAGGATGTGGAGAAAGGGGAACCCTCCTACACTGTTGGTGGGAATGCAAGCTGGTGCAAGCTCTCTGGAAAACAGCATGGAGGTTCCTCAAAATGTTGAAAATAGAACTGCCCTATGACCCAGCAATTGCACTATTGGGTATTTACCCTAAAGATACAAACGTAGTGATCCAAAGGGGCACGTGCACCCGAATGTTTATAGCAGCCATGTCCACAATAGCCAAACTATGGAAAGAACCTAGATGTCCATCAACAGATGAATCAAGATCAAGAAGATGTGGTATATATACACAATGGAATACTATGCAGCCATCAAAAGAAATGAAATCTTGCCATTTTGCGACAACATGGATGGAACTAGAGCGTATCATGCTTAGCGAAATAAGTCAGGCGGAGAAAGACAACTATCATATGATCTCCCTGATATGAGGAAGTGGTGATGCAACATGGGGGCTTAAGTGGGTACGAGAAGAATAAATGAAAGAAGATGGGATTGGGAGGGAGACAAACCATAAGTGACTCTTAATCTCACAAAACAAACTGAGGGTTGTTGGGGGGAGGGGGTTTGGGAGAAGGGGTGGGGATTATGGACAGGGGGTTGGGGAGGGTATGTGTTTTGGTGAGTGCTGTGAAGTGTGTAAACCTGTTGATTCACAGACCTGTACCCCTGGGGATAAAAATATATGTTTATAAAAAATAAAAAATTATATTACTTTAAAAAAAATGTAGATGATGGGTAGTAAGAGATAACATTGCATCTAATAAAACTTGGGTCAAATAAAATTATTGGTGGACCAATGATGTTACTGGACTTTACAGTTTGATATCAATAATATCTAAATATCTAGAAGTTATGTTGTCACTTGTACAATAAATTATATAATAAAGTATTATGAAATGTTAAAGTATTATAAAAATTTACTCTGCCTGTTGTTTTAATAAAGTCCATGATTTGATTTAGATGATAAATAATTGTTTTCATGGTATCTGAGTTAGGTGCTAAAAATATTTAGTAGATAATAGGCCTTCTGTCAAAATTCATCAGATACTCTTTGAACCTATGAATTTCCAATTCATATCACCTCCTCCCAGGCTGATTAATTGAAAACCACTGAGCTGAAATATTGTTGCTTTTCCTCTCTGCACCACTGTTTGATACACATGATTTGATCTGTGTAAGAGAAAAAAAACTCACCATAGATAATCTTTCAAAAGTGAAGCATATAAATAAAATTAGTCTATATATTGAGGACCTAATTAATCAACCAAGTAATCTCAGCTAGAGTGGAAAACATATAAAAGAGGTGTTTTTTTTTCTCTCTGTGTGTTTCTCTTTAAAATACTCTCAAGATTTATATTTATTCATTGTCTGATCTAATAGCTTATAGACGGCATAACTCCTGCAGATCAATATAACAATTTACAGACCTGTCACAGTGTATGAAAGAAAAATCATTTTAAATTACTCAAAGCGCTCTTACATGAAGCACTTTCAAATTTAAATAATGCATTCTGACCAAAAGACAGGTTTGTCAAATGTATTTTTAAGCATATAATGACTGTTTCTTATTAATTATAGCACAAGGTGGAAAACTCATCTTTGTAGTAAAAGCAATGTTCACATAAAATTATTTCAAGTTTTAATTAATGTTGTACATTTGATGCACTTTTAAGGTTTCTAAAACTCTTTGATAGAACAGCCAATGAAGATGTGTGTGTTCTACGCTCCATTTTATAAATCATTATATGAATTTCAGGGAGTTTTAATACTTGCTCAAATTCATAGGACCTTATATGTGGCAGGTTAAACACTGATATCCAGGGTTTCTCATTCCATATTCTTGTTTGTTTGTTTTTAAGGATTTATTTATTTATTTAACAGAGAGAAAAAAGAGAGAGAGAAAGGGAAGACAAGCAGGGGAATGAATGGAGGGAGGGAGAAGCAGGCTCCCCACCAAGCAGGGAGCCCTATGCAGGGCTCAATCCCTGGACCCCAGAATCACGACCTGAGCAGAAGGCAGACACTTAATGACCGAGACACCTAGGGGCCCCTCTCATTCTATATTCAATGATTTTGTTTTGTTTTGTTTTGTTTTACCATATTAAATACTTCTGTCACATTAAATAGAATGTGTAGTAGTCATCTTAAACATGGGAATGCATTTGAACATGAAAATGATAGACTTATGCCTCTTTCAAAAGGAAATTCAAAATCCTATTTGTAGGAATTGCAAAAGAAGTAAGAAAACAATGTAAATGTGGAAGAAAAAAAATACAAAGGAAGAAACAGTAACATGGAAATTTTAAGAAATGAAGAAAAAGAAAAAAATAAATGAAGAAACAAGAATACAAGAAATCTATCTAAAGGTATCCAGTAGTTTACAGTCACTCATTATAGTAGTTTATTACTTTTTACAGTATCAAAGAAGGACAACACTTTCTGCCTGATACAAGGACTCTAAATATGTAAGTCCATTATGACTATCTTTGTATAGCAATATTAATAGTATAGAAATAATACATTTGATGGTGAAGTTTTTTTTTTTTTTAGAATAAACTGGCTTACCTTCAAAGATAAAAAGTCATCTGGCTTTATTTCTTTCCACTCCCAAGAATCTGCCAATGCGCCACTGGTAGAGAATAAACAAAAAGAAGAAGAGGAGGAGGAGAACGAGGGATGGCAGTCCAAGGAGAGAGGAGGAAAAGAAATACAAGGAAGGAGGGAAGGAAGGGAGACAGGAAGGATCCAAATGGTAGAACATTAGCCAACTAGCTTTTTCAACATGTATACTTATCCCAGAAAGCTTTTGGAATATCGGTGATTGAGATGGGGGATGAGGGAAAGGATGAATCTCTACAGTATATATGAGGAGACAACAGAGTAGATGACTTGAACCATCTGCAAAGCTCCTGAAACTCAGGACTCCCACGTACCAAGGAGCGAGGGGGTAGACTGAGATGTGGGTGTGTGAAAGGAGCTTTCACTGAAGGTACAGAAATGGATCTATAAATCAAACCCTTCAAGCCCATTCACATCGGCCACATATTGCCAACAAAAATATTAAAGAGAGAAGAGAGAAAAATGGAAGTGAGGACTAGGAAAATGATAATCCAATGGTGCTTTTCATGCTGTAGTAGTCACTAAGCTTAAAACGTGACAACCAAGTACCCAGGGCAAACCCTTTTAAAGAAAAAAAAAAATAACTACATATTGGCAAATATTGTGAAACTGTATAACACCAATGATGTTAGACATCTTAAAAAATCTCACATGCCTCTAAAAATTTCAGAGAATAAGTTATCTACACAAAGAGCAAGATTAGAGTTTTCATCACAAACTTAGACCACTGAACAATGCCTTTGCATTTCTAAGGAAACTGACTTTTATCTAATATTCTACAACAAATCAAAATATTTTTTTTCCTATAGGAGGACTTAGAGAACTGGAACGATAGCTTATAGAAACCTCCAGGAGAAAACAAAGCAAAATAAAACACTTCAACAGAGTAGCTGATTATGTGAAAAGTTTGAGGACATACTATGTACAAAATGAAGTAAAATCACATGCAAACACACACACACACACACACACACACACACACACACACTATTCTCCACATAAGAAAATGCAATCTTTGGCTATGAGCATCCCATTTATATAAAGGGATTAGAAATATTTTATTAAATTCATGATTTATATTTGAGCTATAGACCAGTAATTCTTAACTCTGTCTTCAAAGCAATTAAATAAGAAATGTCTGGTATCAGTGCCCAGTCATGAGCTTATTGTAAAAATGCTCTAGATTTTTTTACTGTTACATAGTTAAGCCTGAGAAAACACTCAAAATATAATATAAAATACAGATAAAACACCAGATACCAGTCTTAGGATTTCAGAAGAGAGGTAGTAAAATTAATTTATTATATTATTATATATTGTATATATTATTGTATTATAAATTATTTATTTGAGAGAGAGAGAATGAGAGAGAAAGAAAGCATGAGAAAAGGGAGGGCTGAAGGGAGAAGCAGACTCCCCTGCTGAGTAGGAAGCCCAGAAACAAGACTTGATCCCAGAACTCCAGGATCATGACCGGAGAGCTGAAGGCAGATGGTTCGCCCAACTGAGTCACCCAGGCATCCTAATTTTTTAAAACTCATAATGAGAAAAATGAAGATGACAGAGGCTGAGAGTCAAAAGTGAGGAGGCATGCTAAAAGAAAGTGCAGAAGTTTCTACCATAAGGCTGTTCACTGACTGGGTCTCTCCTCCTGATTGGTCAAAAGTTCAGAATCTACTCTACAAAATTTGTGCACCATAGAAGTTGTTAAATATTTGAGGCCATTAAGATTTTTACCTAGCAAAATATAGCAAATTAAAATTCTTTTTTAAACTCTAAGAGAAAAATGTGTAAAAACCAGGTAGAATAAACATTATTTAAAATTGTAAAAACTAACAGAAAAAAACTAAAATTATTAGTGACTATATTGAAAAGATGTGGAGAAGAGTAAGAAAGGAGTAGTTTAAGTAAGTTAACATATATTGTCTAAAAAAGTTAAATAGAGAACCTAGTAATATTTACTATTGCTGATTTAGATTTTTTAAAAATTAGGGTTTTAAACATGTTTGCCTTTTTAAAAAAGTGGAAACTGGTATTAACAAGTCAGGAAACAACTAATGTTGGTGAGAATTGTGGATGAATGGGGAATCCTCTTACACTGATGGTGGGAATGTAAGCATGGCATAGCCACTCTGGAAAGCTGTATGGTGGTTCCTCAAAAAAGTTAAACACTGAGCTACTCCATGACCCAGAATTGTAC
Source organism: Mustela putorius furo (assembly GCF_011764305.1). Classification (NCBI taxonomy): domain Eukaryota; kingdom Metazoa; phylum Chordata; class Mammalia; order Carnivora; family Mustelidae; genus Mustela; species Mustela putorius. The sequence continues at coordinate 2,822 of NW_025421477.1, read as the reverse complement.
TACTAGGTATTTACCCAAAGGATACAAACATAGTTATCTAAAAGGACACCCTGCCCCCCAATATTTATCCAGCAATGTCCACATAGCCAAACTATGGAAAGAGCCCCAGATGTCCATAGACAGATGAATAAAGTAAAATGTGGTTGTGTGTGTGTGTGTGGGGGGGGGGTAATGGAATAGTAGTATCAGCCACCAAAAAGGGAAATCTTACTATTTGCCAGTGACATAGCTGGAACTAGACTGTATTACATTATGATTGTGAAATAAGTCCATCAGAGCAAGACAATTATATGATCTCACTTATATTGTGGAATTTAAGACAACAAAACAGAGGATCATAGGGCAAGAGAGGAAAAAAATAAAACAACAGATGAAATCAGAGAAGGTGACAAACCATAAGAGGGCAAATTGAAGGTTGCCTGGAAGGGAGATGGGGTGTGGGGGGATGGGGTATGTGGGTGATTGTAATGAGCACTAGGCCATTATATGTAAATGACTGAATCACTGAACTCTCCCTTTGAAAAATCTAATAATCCACTATATGTTAACTAATTGAATCCTAATAGATTACTTAGATGGAAATATAGTTTAAATAATAATTATATATTGAATTTAATTTGGCAGATTAAAAATATGAAGTGTAGGGGCAACCTGGGTGGCTCTCAGTGGGTTTTTAAAGCCTCTGCCCTTCAGCTCAGGTTGTGGGTCTCAGGGTCCTGGGATCGAGCCCTGCATTGGTTTCTCTGCTCAGCAGGGAGCCTGCCTTTCCCTCTCTGTCTGCCTGGCTCTCTGCCTACTTGTGATCTCTCTGTCTGGTCAAATAAATAAATAAATTTTTTAAAAAATATTTTATTATTTGGACAGAGAGTTGAGAGAGAGAGCACAAAATAAGCAGAGCGTCAGGGAGAGGGGGAAGAGAGAGAAGCAGGCTCTCTGCTGAGCAGGGAGCCTGATGTGGGGCTTGATCCCAGGACCCTGGAATCATGACCTGAGCTGAAGGCAGCTGCTTAACCAACTGAACCACCTGGGCCGGCCCAATAAATAATTTTTTTTGAAAAATGAAGTTATTTGGAAATTTAATCACTTACTGTATAAGGAGTCTGAATGTGAATTCATGGGCAAAACTGTTGCAGCATACGTGGGCAGAAATAGAAGAACTTCTGACCCCACTTACCATGTACAACAACGATAATCCACCTCTAATGCACCGCCATTTTTTTTTGTGAGTGATTCTCTACATGGCTATTACTAACATATATGAAAATATTCTTCCTCCTGCTCAGAGAATTCAACTCCAAGAATTACAAAAGGTTTATGACTTTATCATATTATTTGTATCCTTCAGTGCCCTGGTTCTTTTGTCAAGGAGAAAAGAAAAAGTTCATGTAGAGCAAAAAGATCTCTTCTATAGGGCTGTACACGGATCTCTCTAATTTTCTTCTCAGTTGTGGTTTTTATTAACCCAAAGATGGACATGATGGAATTATTTGCCTTTCTACTGATGGTCACTTTGGTGCAGACATTTCTAATCTCTTGGTTTACTTGTAAAGGACATTATGGACTTCTAATATAGTATAATTATTCTACTTGTAACAATATTGGAATACAGCAGGGATATATAACTGAGGACAGAGGCCTGGAGAGCCTGGCTTTACCTAAAAAATCCTTTAAAAATTAGCTGGATGAAAAATATACCCAACTCAGGTATGAAGTAATTTTCCGGCCAAATAATGTAATCCTTGGAAACATGAGAAAGAACCGAGAGAGAGAAGAGAGAGAAAAAAACAAGCATATGATCAGAAAAGAAAATAATTCCCATCTAAGGCAAATACCTGAAGGAATGGTAAAAAGATTACTATTCTCCTTCGTCCTCCTCTCACCAACCAAAGCATTAACACACAACTGCTTTTCTTTGAATTCTATGACAACTTCATTCTCAAGTGTTTTTTGCTAACCCCAATTCTCTCTTTAATGCTGGCAATACTGATGGCTTCATCCTAGATCTTTCTGCATCCACTCTGGATTCTACCATGATAATCTCCCCACTAGGATGATTCCCTTTGGATATGGTTTTTCTTTGGGTATTTCTGACTCTAAAAACCATTTCCTTTTTTTTTTTTTTAAGATTTTATTTATTTATTTGAAAGACCAGAGACCACAAGTAGGCAGAGAGGGCAAGCAGACAGAAGAGGGAAGGAGAAGGTTCCCTGCTGGAGCACAGAGCCTGATGTGGGGGCTCGATCCAAGGTACCCTGGGATGTCAATCAACCTGAGCTGCTGAAGGCAGAGGGCTTTTAACAGCCATCTGAGGCACACTCAGGTGCCACCATCTAACCAACCACTGTTCTTAAAAGATATATGCTCATATAATCTTTTTACTTACATCTTAGATGTATATCAAATTATCTGAAAATAAACACCTTTAACATTCTGAAACCCAAAAAGACACTGTTTTTGTTGATTGTCCAAACATGTTGATTATTTCACACATTCCTGTTTTCCTCCCATTCACTCTCAATCTATTCGGACTTAGCCATTATCATCTATCACGGGGGCTGAACCAAATGTTAAGAACTTTGTCCCACCTAGTCTTTGTCTGATCCAATTCCTATATAGGGACTTGCCAATTTACCTCCCATTTGCAGCCAATGCTTCAAAAATAAAAATTTTTATATATGTATGTAGGAATTCTTACATTTTTCAAAATATTTTATGTATTTATTGACAGAGAGAGAGATCACAAGTAGGCAGAGAGGCAAGCAGAGAGAGAGAGGAGGAAGCAGGCTCTCTGTGAGCAGAGAGCCTGATATGGGGCTCGATCC